>NC_064923.1:302132973-302435852 GCF_023897955.1 Schistocerca gregaria
TAGACAGAGAAACGAATATTATGGATACTCTAAGAACGACTTCATACTGAATTCTTCTGTATGAGCAAACGAGTTACACACGCTTGAATGTGGGACGTAGAAGGCACTTTACGAGGAATGACTGTAATATCTTGTGCGTAGTTGGGAAGCTGATGGCGAATTAAATAAAAATATTTATTCGTAAACACAATAGTGTTCATGAAGGATCAACGTGTACAGATAAAAATTATGAGAAGCATGAAAACAATAATGTACTTTTCCTTCATCGATGAGTATATTTACTGTTACTATCCAGAAATTAGTACAAGAAAGTGTTGCACGTTGTTGAAAAATATGTGAATAATACAAACATGTGTGTTAAAAATTCCTGTCATGATGAAGATATACAGGAAAAGTGACATATTTCTCAAAGCATTGATAGTGAACAGCATGATGAAACTAATGGCGGTATACCGCAAGAGCCTTTCATTCCTGTGACCAAAACAATAGAGCATAATCAAGCAGGGAAGTCGTTAGTAACATTCCTGGAACGTAACATCATTTTGTTTTCTGATGATGCTCTTTTTTGTGAAGCACAGCTAATTATACCGTGTTTTAATTTCCTCGCTGCATTGTTTGCCCCTTACCTCCCTCTTTCCTCCCGACAGGTTTTTCCACTTCTCAGATTGCAGGAAGGTAATTTCTTTTGGACCACGGGTGGGAAAGAACTGTGGTGTTCAAAACGACCTTTACGTTGAAGAGCACGATTTCTCGTAATTTCCAGGTCACTGCAACATATCGGTAAAAGAGCGACTGAAATATTTCATTTACTGCAGAAATAAATATCCGGTTGCGGTGGCCAAGCGGTTCTAGGCGCGACTACTACGGTCGCAGGTTCGAATCCTGCCTCGGACATGGGTGTTGTGTGATGTCCTTAGGTTAGTTAGGTTTACGTAGCCCTAAGTCTAGGGGGCTGATGAGCTCAAATGGTTCAAATGGCTCTGAGCACTATGGGACTTAACATCTCATGTCATCAGTCCCCTAGAACTTAGAACTACTTAAACCTAACTAAACCTAACTAACCTAAGGACATCACATACATCCATGCCCGAGGCAGGATTCGAACCTGCGACCGTAGCAGTCCCGCGGTTCCGGACTGAAGCGCTTAGAACCGCACGGCCACCGCGGCCGGCTACTGATGACCTCATATGTTAAGTCCCATAGTGCTCAGAGCCATTTTAATTTGAGAAATAAGTCTTTCGAAATACAGGGTGATTTTTATTAGCGTTTTTAATATAACTTGCATACCGTAGCAAATATCAGGAAATACCCCAGAATGGATGACAAATGTTGAACATGTGACGTCACCAGATGTACCTCACCACACGCGCAGCGATGGAGCCTGTCGGTCTGCCGCACCTGATCATTCCAACCCAAGCCAAGCACTCACGTCGATGTTTCTCCGCCGTACGTATGCGATTTTAGCGTGTGGGGTTAAGGTTTCGAGTCTAGCGTCTGTCAGGCAGTGTAGTTTTGCACTGTGTTAGCCCGTTGTGTGTTTATATTAATGTAAGATTTATTACTTTGTTTACCGTATCGCGGTCTCCGCTGGTTAATTGCTATGTACAGTACACCATAAACCACAGAACTGCGTCAAAAGTAAATAAGTGTAGGCTTCCAAATTGCATCGCTACCAGTAAATGACCTACAAAACTTTAATAAATAGAGGCTGCAGACGAAAAAAGAAAGCGTACAAGGTAAGGAACACGAAAGTAAATCAGCTTTTGCTTCATTTCAGCGAGGACAATAATTATCTAATTTCTACATTTAGAACAGATCACATTTGCAAAAGGTGTTCGAAACCACAGTAGCCTGTTGTAGTGATGTGAAGCACACTGCCCCTACCAGCGATGGAAGAATCGACAGGCACAATCCCTGCACGCGCGGCGATGTACGTCGTATGGTGACGTCACATGTTCAGTATTATTGTCATCCATTTTGGGGTATTTCCCAACATTCGCGGCCCCATATGACTTTTATTAAATTACTTGTCTCAGCGCCATCTAAGTCGTATCGGTGGTTTCTAAACGCTAAGAAGAATCACGCCGTCTAATGTTCTAAGGGCACAGTGGTACTGTCAGGGGATACCATGAGGTGCAGTGACGCTCAGCATTCAGCAGCGGAACAGAGCATTAGCCCAAATACCGTCCCAAATTGCGGCCCTCTCATTGCCCCTCGTCCCGCATCCCCCTGCAGATAGCCTCCTAGCTAGAAAATTGGCCAATTGACCGCGAGGCACTGGACGGCGACCGCAATGCGAGACACGGGCCAGTCGGGGAACGGGGCTGCAAACTCTCCTCTTGTGATCACCACATTTCCATCTCAGCTATGGCACTTTATTTTTCTCGTGTGGGTATTCTTTACACCGTATTTTGTTCACAACTACCCTACGTTGACATTGCCAATATTTTACATTTTTTTAAAAAAATTCTATCGAAATTCGTGGGAACCAAACGCAGAAATGGAATCGAATGCCATATCACGTATGAAGTAACGAGATCTGTGATAATCACAAATAGTGGGTATCCGGTGTAATCCCCTCGTGTTATAAAAACGTATGCATGTTTGTATGACTGCGTGCGTGTGTGTATGTTCCACATCTCCTCCTAAATTACTGGACCGATTACAAGCAAATTAGTACTCATTTCCCTTACTGTCGGACATCAGCCGATGTGGGGGTAAGAACCAGCCACCTATCATAGTTGAGGAAATACACAGTAGAGCCAAACAAACTGTTACACCTGCTAATATCGTGTAGGGCCCCCGCGAACGCGCAGAAGATCCGCAACATGACATGGCTTACACCCGGCTAAAGTCGGCAACGCCTATGTAAGTTAACAAGTGTCTGGCGTAGTTGTTAGATCGGTTACTGCTGCTAAAATGGCAGGTTATCGAGATTTGAGTGAGTTTGAACGTGGTGTTATACCCGGCGCACTAGCGATGGGACACAGCATCTCCGAGGTAGCGATGAAATGTGGATTTTCCCCGTATGTTCCTTTCACGAGTGTATTGTGAATATCAGGAATCCGGTAAAACAACAAATCTCCGACTTCCCTGCGGCGGGAAAAAGGTCCTGCAAAAACGGGACCAACGACGACTGAAGAGAATCGTACAGCGTGATAGAAGTGCAACCCTGCGGCAAATTGCTGCAGATTTCAACGCTGGGCCATCGACATGTGTCAGCGTGCAAATCATTCAACGAAACATCATCGATATTGGCTTTCGGAGCCGAGGGCCCACTTGTGTACTCGTCTGGGCCCGTCAATACCGACATTGGACTGTGGATGACTGGGAACATGTTGTCTGGTCGGACGAGTATCGTTTCAGATTATATCGAGTGGATGGACGTGTACGGGTATGGCGACAACCTCATGGATCCTGCATTTCAGCATTGAACTGCTCAAGCTGGCGGAGGCTCTATAATGGTGTGGAGCGTGTGCAGGGGGCCCCTGTTACGTGTAGATACGACTTTGACAAGCGACACGTACGTAAGCATCCTGTCTGGGCACCTGCATCCGTTCGTGTGCATTGTGCATTCCGACGGATTTTCGCAATTCCAGCAGGACAATGCGACACTCCACACGTCCAGTGGTTGCAAGAACACTCTTCTGAGTTTAAACGCTGCCGCTGGCCACCAAACTCCCCAGTCTATTCACCTAAAATAGTACCCAATGACTTCTCCATCCTTTCTTGGATGAAGAAACCATCGTGTGGCAGGCATTTACTCTGAAGAGCGAAAGAAACTGGTAAACCTGCCTAATAACGTGTAGGGCCCCCTCGAGCACGCAGAAGTGCCGCAGTACGACGTGGCATCGACTCAACTAATGTCTGAGGTACTGCTGGAGGGAACTGACACCATGAATCCTTGATGGCTATCTACAAATCCGTAAGACTACAGGGGATGGAGATCTCTTCTGAACAGCACGTTGCAAAGCATCCCAAATATGCTTAATAATGTTCATGTCTGGAGAATTCGGTGGCTGGTGGAAGTGTTAAACTTAGCAGAGTATTCCTGGAGTCACTCTGTAGCAATTCAGAACGTGTGGGGTCCTGCTGCAATTGCTCAAGTCCTTCGGAATGCGCAATATACATGAATGGATGCAGGTGATCAGACAGGACGCTTACGTACGTGTCACCTGTCAAAGTCGTATCTAGATGAGCCAACTGCACACGCCCCACATCATTACAGAGCCTACAACACCCTGAACAGCCTCCTGTTGACATGCAGGGTCCATCGATTCTTGAGGTTGTCTCCATATCCGTACACGTCCATCCACTCGATACAATTTGAAACGAAACTCGCCCTTCCAGGCAACATTTTTCCAGTCATCAACAGTCTAATGTCGGTGTTAACGGGGCCAGACGAGGCGTAAGTCTTTGTCGTGCAGTCATCAAGGGTACACGAGTCGGCCTTCGGTTCCGAAAGCCCACAACGATGATGTTCCTTTGAATGGTTGGCACGCTGACACTTGTTGATGGTCCAGCATTGAAATATGTAGCAATTTGCGGAATGGTTTCAGTTCTGTCATGTTGAACGATTCTCTTCAGTCGTCGTTGGTCCCGTTCTTGCAGGACCTTTTACCGGCCGCAGCGACGTCGCAGATTTGATGTTTTGCCGGATTCTTGATCTTCACGGTACACTCGTGAAACGGTCGTAATGGAAAACCCCTACTCCATAGCTACCACAGAGATGCTGTGTTCCATCACTCGTGCGCCGACTATAACACCACGTTCAAACTCACTTAAATCGTGAAAAACTTGCCATTGTAGCAGCAGTAACCGATCTAACAAATGTGCCAGACAATTAATGTCTTATATAGGCGTTGCCGACCGCAGTGCCTTATTCTGCGCCGGCCGCTGTGGCCGAGTGGTTCTAGGCGCTTCAGCCTGGAACCGCGGGACTGCTACTGTCGCAGTTTCGAATCCTTCCTCGCGCATGGATGTGTGTTATGCCCTTATGTTAGTTAGATTTAAGTAGTTCTAAGTCTAGTGAACTGATGACCTCAGATGTTAAGTCCCATAGTGCTCAGAGTCATTTGAACCATTTGAACCTTATTCTGCCTGCTTACATGTCTCTGTATTTGAATATGCATGCGTATTCCAGTTTATTTGCCGCTTCAGTGTGTGTGTGTGTGTGTGTGTGTGTGTGTGTGTGTGTGTCACATCTCCTCCTAAATTACTGGACCGATTTCAATCAAATTTAGTACTCATATCCCTTACTATCAGACAACAATCACTATGGCAGCAAGAACAAGCCTCTTATCGTAGTTAAGGAAATTGATGTAATAAGCAGTTAAATGCTTGAGTAACTGCCGCATCCTGCAGGACGTTCAGATGTATTACTTCTGTGCTACTAATTGCATTCGCTAACAGTTTCGCATTCGGTGTCCACATATGCCACTAAATTCGCCTAAAAAAGTATATCGTGATATCACACATGGTCAGGAGATATGACGTCATAAACAATGAGATGCTTGAAAAACTTCCGCATTGTACATGACGTTTAAATTTATTACTTCTTTTCTACTAACTCTGTTCGCAACGTATTTCGCAGACAGCATTCACATATACCGCTGATTGTACGTACACAAATACGTCATTGTAGGACACACAGTTAAAGAGATATGACGTAATGAAAAAAATGTGTGTGAAATCTTATGGGACTTAAATGCTAAGCTTACACACTACTTTACCTAAATTATCCTAAGGATAAACACACACAACCATGCCCGAGGGAGGACTCGAACCTCCGCCAGGATCAGCCGCACAGTCCATGACTGCAGCACCTTAGACCGCTCGTAATAAACGCTGAGATAAGTGAAAAATGCAGTATCATGTGTAGAGTCTTTGGACATTTATTCTTTACAACTAAGACACACGTACAGTCGAATCACATGGAGGAAATCTCTGACAGATAGTAGCGCTTTTGACAGCTTTCTACTGCGAAGCGCAATGACTGTAGGCGAAAACAGTAGCCGTCTATAGAGCAATGACGAGACGTCGCCATAAAGGCATTTACAAAATCGCATTGTAGGCTCGCGATGCGGCTGCACAGAAACAGTCCCGAATAATGTTTCGTTAATATACCGTACGTATACATTTGTACCTTACGCATATTTCTGTGTACGACTGTTTATAATTTCAAGTTTGTTTCAATGAATATGTGAAAATAAAGTTTTTTCGGTACTTCACGACAAACGCAGTTCATTTTTCGTTTCTAATAGATAATTGACAAAATGATTATCCGGTCAATGCCGGATTTATCAGCTGGTAGAAAACAGAAATGATTACAAATAAAAACCCTCGTCGGCAAATCTTACACTTCTGACTATGAGTGATAACAAATAAGGAATTTTTCTTAATCTGCGTATTCAGTACAGCAACAAAAACACTTAAATTTGTAGGTAATTTTGGTGTGTGCGTGTAGTGCGAAATTTAGAGCACATAGCTACTACCTCCGGCGGTAACAAATTTTCTAACCCGACTGGCTGTCGAGTGGAATGAGCTTGGATTACACAAACGAGTAGTCTCATCCATGGTGCTTAAACTCAGTCAGCGGATAGCGACTGATGGCGCGTCTATGACCACACGTTTCCAGTGGTTGAATGATCTGGAGAAGAGTGTTCCCTAAGGCAACACTCGAACACCACCTCTCAGGAGGTGGGTCAGGTGAGCACGGAAAGCATGAGACAGTTTGTTGAAAAATAGCGTCACGGAGATCTTGAAGACGGGTCACAGCCACCGGCTTTCGCACGTCATAAACGTAGCGTCCGTTTTCGACATTATCGGCTATATGAACCAGAGGTGCCCCTGTTGTGTACCGAGTGGTCCATACGACGATGGCGGATACAATCTCGCATCGTTCGTTCTCCTCACAGGCTGCACGCACTGATACATGCATCGTAATGTTGTACACAGAAGATGGACTCGTCTGAAAAGATTACATGGTGCCTATCCAGTGTTGCCTTCAGGTGCATCAGTGTACGTGAATCTCTCTCTGCAGCTTCGTCAAGGGAAGCCACAACTACAGCAGCCGTGCTGACAGTACGTCGTCCTCCAGACGTCATCGCACTGTCCGTGTGCATATTTTCCTTGCTGTAGAGAATGTATGTGACACTGCTGTGCGATCCTGCACGGCCGATATAACAATAAGTCTGTGGGGCCGTAGAAGTAATGTATGACGTTAAGTATGCCCATCCGAAACCATCGGATTCCGTATATTCGCATGACAGCCGTGGGGTTGCGACTAACGCGAGCTGCAGTATCGATGGGAAGTAAACTGTATTCTCGATAAACCACGATTTTGCTGCTGTCGATTTGAGACACGTGCTGTAAGACGTTGCTCCTTCTTAAGCGAGGCATAACATGATCTTCTGACTAGAAATTAATGTTTAAATATGTTTTCTGAATGAGAAACCCATTTTTCCTTACACGCACAATGTAGATGGCGTGTAGAAGTGAGTATAAAGGCCCACGAGGAGTAAAAACCCTAACCAATTTTTAGAATTGTCTGCCATCGATTCAGGAATTGACCACTAGGTTGCAGGTTTGTCTTATTATAACTCATTCTTCCATGAAATTTCGTACCGGCAGATCGCTCAAAGGGTATTAAAATGAGGTAAGTCTGTTCTTAAGTAGTTACATGTATTTTTTTCTGATGTTTTACTTGAACATTGCGTAATGTACTGTTTGAAAAGAAGAATCAACAAATCATTCGTTGCCATTAGCACATTTAAGCTCCATTTTCGTGTGGAAATAATTGTTCCCGCCCCTCCACAAAATAAACAATGGCGCATTTTTCAGAAAACTGTGAAGTTGGGTAAATTCTCGCAGCTCCAACAATGTGACGCCTTTTTTTCAATGGTAATCCCCGCAAAAGACGATATACAGCACACCTTGCACGAGATTATCTACCTGAAGGTATAATTCCGCTGTCTAAGATAAAAATTCAGAGGAGACTTTCTGGCAATACATTGAAATCCATGCTTCTAACGTCGACGCTCAATGAAGAACGAATGGGAGAAATATACATCGGGAAAGGAAAACTGGCCACTGAGAAAGAAATACGTGCCAAAGAAAGAAACACCGTGCTATGGAAACAAAACGACCTAAGCTAGATTTCGTTACAACAATGCCAAAAACGAAAAGAACAGATCAGACAGCCAGTTAGTTCATTTTTCTTGAGAGGCCGATTCAGACTTCTCACATCACAACAGTAGCTCAGATATACACTCATTCTCATGAATTAAGGATAATGCTGATACATGATGAAACAACTCTCTGGTGGGCGGTTTGCGGGTTTGAATCACCTCAGGATATGACCGTGCGGTGCATTTGTCGTTGTACGGTGGCGATGACAGCAGTCCACAAACGCAGAGGTGTGTTGGTGCGTGTCAGAGTACAGTGCAGCGAGTAAGTGTGTAGACGTTTTCAGACATTCTAATGGTGACTGTTTGTTAAAAATGGCTCAAAGAACACGTATTGTTGACGTTGTGAGGGCTAGAATACTAGGTCTACTACAGGCTGGTCAAGCGCAGAACGTCGTAGCAGGGGCCCTCCGTGTGCCACAAAGTGTGATCTCAAGATTATGGCAATGATTACAGCAGACAGCAAACGTGTCCAGGCGCTACAGTATGGGACGTCCAGTGTACAACACCACCATCAGTGCCCACAGACGGCCACGGAGTACTGCAGGTAGCCTTGCTCGGGACCTTACGGCAGCCAATGGAACAGTTGTCTCCGGACTCACTGCGTAAAGACGACTGAACAGACCTTTGCCTGGAGACCTGCAAGGTGCATTACACTGAACCCTGGTCACAGGAGAGCCCGTAAAGCCTGGTGTCAAGAACACAGTACATGGTCATTGGAACAGTGGTCCCAGGTTATGTTCACAGAAGAGTCCAGTTATAGTATGAACAGTGATTCTCGCCTGGTTTTCATCTGGCGTGAACCAGGAACCAGATACCAACCCCTTAATGTCCTTGAACCTGTATGGAGGTCGTTGTTTGGTGGTGTGGGGTGGGATTATGATTGGTGCACGTACACCCATGCATGTCTTTGACGGAGGAACTGGAACAGGTCAGGTGTTCGGGACGTCATTTTGCACAGGATGTCAGCCTTTCCAGGGGTGCAATGGGTCCCACCTTCCTCCTGATGTGTGATAACGTCTGAACAGTGATTCTCGTTGGGTTTTCATCTGGCGTGAACCAGGAACCAGATACCAACCCCTTAATGTCCTTGAAAGGAACCTGTATGGAGGTCGTTGTTTGGTGGTGTGGGGTGGGATTATGATTGGTGCACGTACACCCATGCATGTCTTCGACGAAGGAACTGGAACAGGTCAGGTGTTCGGGACGTCATTTTGCACAGGATGTCAGCCTTTCCAGGGGTGCAGTGGGTCCCACCTTCCTCCTGATGTATGATAACGTCTGAACAGTGATTCTCGTTGGGTTTTCATCTGGCGTGAACCAGAAAACAGATACCAACCCCTTAATGTCCTTGAACCTGTATGGAGGTCGTTGTTTGGTGGTGTGGGGTGGGATTATGATTGGTGCACGTACACCCATGCATGTCTTTGACAGAGGAACTGGAACAGGTCAGGTGTTCGGGACGTCATTTTGCACAGGATGTCAGCCTTTTCAGGGGTGCAGTGGGTCCCACCTTCCTCCTGATGTATGATAACGCACCGAGCTGACGTCGTAGACGAGTACCTTGAGATATCAGACGAATGGAGTGGCCTGCCTGTTCTCCAGACCTAAACCCCATCGAGCACGTCTGGGATGCTCTCGGTCGACGTAACGCTGCACGTCTTCAAACCTCTAGGACACTTCAGGAGCTCCGACAGGAACTGGTGGAAGAATGGGAGGATATATCCCAGCAGCTGCTCGACCATCTGCCCGTTTTGTAGCGTGTGTACATGTGCGTGGTGATCATTTCCCATATTGATGTCGGGGTACATGCGCAGGAAACAGTGGCGTTTTGTAGCACATGTGTCTCCGGACGGTTTAATCAACTTATCACCAATACCGTGGACTTACAGATCCGTGTCGTGTGTGTTCCCCATGTGCTATGCTATTAGCGTAAGTTTTGTGTAGTACCACGTTGTGTGGCACCACATTCTGCAATTATCCTTAATTTATGAGCATGAGTATAGATATGAGTTTACTATATGGCATATATTATGCACACTTCAGGTAAGAATCGAAGGACTTAATGAAGTACACTGTTTACTTGGTATCTGCACAGCTTAGCCTCACTAATTGTACTCTTTCATGTTAGCCTACTAAATCTCATTTAGTCGAGAGGAAACTAATGTTTTTGTTCAAATATTTTTAAGTATTAAGTTCAAATTTTGTCGCACTTTAATCTAAAGTAGGGTGAAGGCTCGCACTGTGAGTGAATGCGTTGTGGGTAACAATCCAACCTCTGACTTCAATTTTAAATCGCGGGAAAACGTACCTCCCACTTACCGCTATAACAAAAGAACTGAAAAATGCGGGTCTCTACCTCCATCTCCCTACATTTGGTAGTTATGCCGATTACCTTTTATTTATGCCACCTTCATAGTACAATTCTAGTAGCCAGCAGTGCATTTAATTCAGAGCTGATGTGCACAGAAAATTAATTGTGGACTCACTTTAGGTACGACATTAATATTTCAGCCTCACTTAACACTAGGAACTAAAATCGTTAGTTATCATCACCAAGAAGTCCGTAAAAAACTCTTGCAGGATCAAATGTTTGAGCAGGCAGTTGAGTTGCGTTTTTCCAGTTTTTTCCGTGCTGCTGTGTACCGCCTACCAGTATGACCAGATTGATGCGTAGTTAATGCATCCGTGTAAGCAATCAGTGGGAACATCCAATTAACTCCTGTCAATTGGCTTCCGCTAATATTAAATATTTGCCCGATCCGCCTCCGCAGAAGAATGCAGCTAATGAAAGGCTGGAGTGGGAAATAATGAAAAGCACCGACATTCCTGAGTGGACCGTGTTTCAGCCTCTGCCACCTAAGCAGCTGCAGCGGGGTGAACAGAAAGAAGCATTACGCTTATTACAAACAAAAGGAACGAATGAATAAGGGGGTTTAACATTCTGTCGACGACGAGGGCAGTAAGGGCGGAGTATAAGGATGCAGACGACAACCGATCATGTCTGTTTCAAAGGAACCATGTTATTTTGTGCCGTAAACGATTTAGGGAACCCACGGAATGACTAAAATCTTAGCCGGCCGCTGTGGAAGAGCAGTTCTAGGCGTTTCAGTCCGGAACCACGCTGCTGCCACGGTCGCAGGTTCGAATCCTGCCTCGGGAATGGATGTGTGTGATGTCCTTAGGTTAGTTAGGTTTAAGTAGTTCTAAGTCTAGTGGACTGATGACCTCCGATGTTAAGTACCATAGTGCTTAGAGCCATTTGAACCATTTGAACTAAATTTGCTCGGACAAGGATTTGATCACCGCTTCTCTCCAATTTGATTCCTCTGTTTTGACCAATAAGCCACTTTTTTGGTGCACATTACGATGTGCCTGGACCATAAGGAGACTTGGGAAACAGAACGGCAAAAGAAAAAAATTCCACGAACATCAACTTGTACGTAGTAGCGACAGCTTGTGTGCCCAATGCCAACCAAGGAAAATGTGAGGACATTGAACCCATACCACACTCGATTGGGCTATGCCATTGCACTGGATTCAAATGGAGCGATAAAAAAATAATTCATGAGTTTGTGCTCTGTGCACACAATCAGACAAGGATTTAAGAACTGACTCGAAAGACAATTCGTAGTAAATGGTAATGAATTTTTGCTAGATGTAAAAGTATTATGCTTCATTTTTATTTCAGTTATGATACACAGAACAACAATAACAATAATAAAAACAATTCCTACGGTGCCAATGTATTATAAATTATTCATTATTATGGTAACATTAAATACCGAACAGTTTGTTTCGTTCTATCTTCCGTTAAGTACTTTGATTCTATTGAGCCACCTTTACCGCTTCTCTATTTCCTCTGCCTACTTCGAACTGCTGTTGGTTTCTCTTGTATGTTTCACTGTTATGTGAAAAAATTGCTGCTCTTTAGTTTCAAACATGTTTCTGCCAGTAGCATTTTAGTAGCTAGGCAGAACTGCAATTTCCTTTTCTGCAAAATATCCTCATTCTCATTGTTAATTACCATACTTTAACGGCAAGTTTCCTTTAATACCCTGACAAATAAATACAGATCAAAACATAATCATCATTTTGTTATCCAGCTCTTACTGTAGCGTTGTTTGCAGATAAAATTACTGTATAAAAAGTCTATCTATTATGCAAACAACCATTTTTCATATAAACGCAAACATGTTCCAACATGTTAGTGCCATCGTCAGTGGATATTCTTTATTCAGTTTTGAATTTTTCTACAGTATTTGGTTATGTAGGACCCTGTGTACATTATCGGATACAGGTAGCTTGTCATATTTATGTTTCGAGAATTCTTTCCCATCTGCATTCTTGTAAGTTCTTGAAATGCACATACAAATACAGATTGTCGATAGTTAAAGTTCCAGTTTAAAAACGCTGTAGAAAGAGAACCACTGCTCAGAATGAAGTAAAATTTGAATAGCATATTATTGACACAGGGGGAAACAACAGGAAGCAAAAAGAACTGACGAAAATTTCATTACTAGATGGCGCTGTAAGCCTCAGAGTATGCACACCAACAGGATGTGTGGCACACAGCTGTTCCTCAGTTTGTGTCCGAAGCGCCAAACATGGCTGTCTCCATGAAGGATCGCGTCCTGCTGGTACAACTCTTTTATAAGAACTGTGGCTGTGTGCCAGTAGCCCTGCGGAAGTTTCGGACGTTCAGGGGTATAATAAAAGGCATTGGTTCAAAGTCTACTAAGAGCTTGGAGAAAATGATTGTTGTTGTTGTGCTCTTCAGTTCAGAGACTGGTTTTATGCAGCTCTCCATGCTACTCTATCTCATCCCCGAGTAACTACTGCAACATCCTTATGGATCTGCTTACTGTGTTCATATCTTGGTCTCTCTCTACTATTTTTACCCCCCCACGTTTCCCTCCAATACTAAATTGATGATCCCTTGATGCCTCACACCGTGTTCTGCCAACCGATCCCTTCTTCTAAACAAGTTGTGCCACAAATTCCTGCTCTCCCCAATTCTATACAGTACCTCCTCATTAGCTACTTGGTATACCCATCTAATCTTCAGCATTCTTCTGTAGCACCACAATTCGAAACGTTTTCTTTTCTTCTTGTTTAAACTATTTATCGTTCATGTTTCACTTGCATACATGGCTACACTCCATTCAAATACTTTCAGAAAAGACTTCCTGACACTTAAATCTGTACTCGATGTTAACAAATTTCTCTTCTTCAGAAACGCTTTCCTTGCCATTGCCAGTCAACATTTTATATCCACTCTACTTCGTCCATCATCAGTTATTTTGCTTCCCAAATAGCAACAATCATTTACTACTTTAACTGTTTTATTTCCTAATCTAATTCCCTCAGCTTCACCTGATTTACGATTACGATTACGTGATAAGTCACACAAATCTGAAGGCTGTAAATTCAACTAAATACTTAGGGATTACAATTACAAATAACCTAAATTGGAACGACCATACAGACAATATTGTGAGTAGAGCAAACCAAAGACTGCGATTCACTGGCAAAACACTTGAGAAGGTGCAACAGGTCTACTAAAGAGACTGCTTACACCACGCGTGTCCGCCCTACTCTGGAGTATTGCTGTGCGGCGTGGGATCCGCATCAGGTGAGACTGACGGATGACGTCGAAAAAGTACAAAGAATGGCAGCTCGTTTTGTATTGTTGTCAAATAGGGGAGATAGTGTCACAGACACGATACGTGAATTGGAGAGGCAATCATTAAAACAAAGGCGTTTTTCGTTGCAACGGGATCTTCTCATGAAATTTCAATCTCCAGTTTTCTCCTCTGATTGCGAAAACATACTGTTGGCACCCACCTACATAAGGAGAAATGATCATCACGATAAAATAAGAGAAATCAGGGCCCGCACAGAAAAATTTAAGTGCTCGATTTTCCCGCGTGCCGTTCGAGAGTGGAATGGTAGAGAGACAGCTTGAAGGTGTTTCATTGAAACCTCTACCAGGCACTTTATTGTGAATAGCAGAGTTATCACGTAGAAGTAGATGTAGATGTAATTCGACTACATTCCACTATACTCGTTTTGCTTTTGTTGACGTTCATCTTATACCCTCCTTTGAAGACTGTCTCCATTCCGTTCAACTGCTCTTCCGGGTCCTTTGCCGTCTCTGACAGAATTACAATGTCGTCTGCAAACCTCAAACTTTTTATTTCATCCCCGTTGATTGTAATTCCTACTCCAAATTTTTCTTTTTTTTCTTTACTGCATGCCCAATATACTACAAAATACGAAAAGAAAGGTTCTTTTGAAGAGTATTGTGGCGGACGAAGGCAAGCAGTTGATCCGTCTTTGTCGGAGATGTGGCCACAGCACTGCAAGAGTAGTCGAGCAACGGTGTGCAAACATGCAGTGGACAGGGAATTTCCCGAACGTTGGGAGGGCCTGCGACCAGGGTGCACAAAATCCTAAGAAGCATTCTGCATTGATATCCATATAAAAATCAATATAAAATCACCCATATTAAGGAGTTGCTTCCTGCTAACGTGCCAGCTAGACGAACGTTCGGTTTGGAATTTCTTCCTCGCATAGAACATTCTGTGGACAGACGAAGCCTATTTCTATCCCCAAGAAAATGTCAATATGCAGAGTTGCAGAATGTGTGCAACAGAAAACCCGCAAGCACATCAACCTGTACGACTTCGTCCTGCAATGGTGACTGTGTGGTTCTGGTTGACAGCATCATTTACCGTCGGGCTGCATTTGCTCGAGGATATGTGTCCTACGGGCCCTGTTACCGGTACCGTGACTGGTAAATGCCATGAGAGTCTTTTGAGCAATGACATCGTTTCAACGCCTCGACAGCCCTGAAATGTGGAGAGGATCTTTGTTATGCAAGATGGCCCTCCACCGCACATTACACGGCCCATGAAGCGGCTGCTGGAAAGGCATTTCGGAAATGCTGAAATTATCAGACGTCGTTTCCCTACAGCCTGACCGTCCAGATCACGTCATATTAATGCGTGTGACATCTGGCAGTGGGGTTATCTGACAGATGTTGTGTTCAATTACGAACGGAGTTGAAATAAAGACACACAGTGTGCAACGCATTCTTAACGTGACCCTCAAGGCGCTCCGATTTGTTGTGGAACACGCTGTGTCTCGTTTTCAACTTGTGGCAGAAAACGGACAACATACTAAAGATGTCTAGAGCCAGTCTCACGACTTATAGAAACCAATGTCATTTTGCTTTTTAATGTTTTTTTGGTTCCCAGGACAGTTGGAAAACAATATCATTTCGCTTTTTACATGGTTTTTGGTCTCGGGACAATTAAAAACAAAATTTTCCCATACGATGTGGTACGACCTAGCCCTGTTGGATGAGCTTACCTAGTTAGATAGTCGCAACTGTTGCCTACTGAACTTGTTTAGTGACGCACATTGAACAGTACGGTTGGTGTAATGTGCAACTCACACTGTAGCCGCAATTTGCATGAAAATCCTGGAGACGAAGCGGCGATTTGGATGCACTTTAATAATTTTCCTTATGTTCAAAAGGTTCAAATGGCTCTGAGCGCTATAGGACTCAACATCTGAGGTCATCAGTCCCCTAGAACTTAGAACTACTTCAACCCAACTAACCTAAGGACATCACACACATCCATGCCCGAGGCAGGAATCGAACCTGCGACCGTAGCGGTCGCGCGTTTCCAGACTGAAGACTGGACTCGCATTCGGGAGGACGACTGTTCAACACCGCGTCCGGTCATCCTGATTTAGGTTTTCCGTGATTTCCCTAAAACGCTCCAGGTAAATGCCGGGATGGTTCCTCTGAAAGGGCACGGCCGACTTCCTTCCCCGTCCTCCCCTAATCCGATGAGACCGATGACCTCGCTGTCTGGTCTCCTTCCCCAAACAACCCAACCCCAACCCAGACTGAAGCGCTTAGAACCGCTCGGTTACTCCGGCCAGCTCCTTATGTCTTGACCACACTTTTTTTTTAATTTCCTATAGCACCTTACGGTTTTCGACTTCCCGTCATTTTCAAAGGCAGTATTATGTTAATCACACAGACTCGTTCATTAGTTACACTGTATCACATCAACAGTCTCAATCACGAGACAAGTGCAAC
Source organism: Schistocerca gregaria (assembly GCF_023897955.1). NCBI lineage: Eukaryota > Metazoa > Arthropoda > Insecta > Orthoptera > Acrididae > Schistocerca > Schistocerca gregaria. The sequence goes on from NC_064923.1 coordinate 302,149,279, forward strand.
TTGTGATTGAGACTGTTGATGTGGTACAGTGTATATAATGTACAGTTTTGTACGATTGACAAAACTCTGTCTTTGAAAATGACGGAAAGTCGAAATGCGTAAGGTGCTTTTGGAAATAAAGTGTGGTCAAGGCATAAGAAAAGTCATACCGTAGTGGTCGTATTGCGATTACTGTTCTAAGTTCACTTCAATTGATACTTTTATTGTCTTTTGTCATCTTGTTGAGAGAAATAGCGAAGCAATATACACTCTTAGTTTCAAAGCGTGTAATCCCTGATTTGAAAGATTTCATTCAAATCATTCGTGTTTTTTATAAATCGGACAAGTTTCATTTGACCACTCTCTAGCTCATTTCAGTCAGGTATCAGATGTCATCTACTGGGTCGTATCAAATGATGTCATACTCAGTGTCCCGTAAACTAGCAGCCTAACAAAAAGAAAGGGAAAGAGAAGCATCGGTAGTGATTTACTTTGTTTCATTAATTATATTATAGAAGCCTTTTGTGGCTGGAACCCACCTATCGCTTTAAAAATACGTAACACATTTGTTTCACACAAAACAAGACAACTAATTTGCAGCCGCGTGAAGTGGCCAATCGGTTTGAGGCGCCATGTCACGGATTGCGCGGCCCCTCCCACCGGAGGTTCGAGTCCTCCCTCGGGCATGGGTGTCTGTGTGCTGTTCTTAGTACTAGTTAGTTTAAGTAGGGTGTAAGTATTGGGACTGATGACCTCAGCACTTTACTCCCTTAGGGTTTCACACACTTTTGAACATTTGAAAGAATTTACGGCTTTCTCTATCGATTTGTCATCTGCTGGGGAATTAATTCTGGCCTTAGTTTCTTTGTTCCAATTACATTTCCCCTAGGCCTAATTTTTCTCCCTGTTAATTTCGGTCTTTTTTGTTTCACACACCGTCTTCTTAGTATTTCACGTCCTCTGATAGTCGAATTTTGTCATCAAATGGTTCAAATGGCTCTGAGCACTGTGGAACTTAACATCTGAGGTCATCAGTCCCCTCCGGACTGAAGCGTCTAGGACCGCTCGATCACAGTGGCCGGCAATTCTGTCATCAGTACGCCGCGGATTACTCCCACAGTCTGTTTGCCAGACTCTTGGCAATCTTTAAATTTGCTGCTATAATATGTTTTGAAAGGAAAAACAAGAAAAAAGTGTGATACTATATACATTTCTATCTCGAGGCCTCCTTTCACACAAAACTTTTTACATTATTCATCCAATAGCAAAACTGTCTCTTGAACTCTGCATCGACTGTATGTTGGTAACTACAGAACACTAACAGTATTACCGACCTCTGTAGCTTGTTGGACCAAGTTTGTGCGATTAACTCTATCACCGTTCATTTCACTTTTTTGTCTCCTCGTAGAACTGAGAGTGGATAGTTCAACTCTGTTAGAGACTCAAAAGTTACCATTTACATCTACATCTACATGTATACTCTGCAAATCACATTTAAGTACCTGACAGAGGGTTCATCTAACCACCTTCACAATTCTCTATTATTCCGATCTCGTATAGCGCGCGGAAAGAATGAACACCTATATCTTTCCGTACGAGCTCTGATTTCCCTTATTTTATCTTGGTGATCGTTCCGTCCTATGTAGGTCGGCGTCAACAAAATATTTTCGCATTCGGAGCAGAAAGTTGGTGATTGGAATTTCGTGAGAAGATTCCATCGCAACGAAAAACGCCTTTCTTTTAATGACTCCCAGCCCAACTCCTGTATCATTTCTGTGACTCTCTTTCCCATATTTCGCGATAATACAAAACGTGCTGCCTTTCTTTTCGATGTACTCCGTAAGTCCTACCTGGTAAGGATCCCACACCGCGCAACAGTATTCTATAAGAGGACGGACAAGAGTAGTGTAAGCCGTCTCCTTAGTAGGCCTGTTACATTTTCTAAGTGTCCTACCGATAAAACGCAGCCTTTGGTTAGCCTTCCCCACAACATTTTCTATGTGTTCTTTCCAATTTAAGTTGTTCGTAATTGTAATACCTAGGTATTTAGTAGAATTTACGGCTTTTAGATTAGACTGAGTTATCGTGTAACCGAAGTTTAACGAGTTGCTTTTAGCACTCATATGGATGACCTCACACTTTTCGTTATTTAGGGTCAACTGCCACTTTTCGCACCATTCAGATATTTTTTCTTAATCGTTTTTCAGTTTGTTTTGATCTTCTGATGACTTTATTAGTCGATAAACGACAGCGTCATCTGAAAACAACCGAAGACGGCCGCTCAGATTGTCTCCCAAATCGTTTATGTAGATAAGGAACAGCAAAGGGCCTATAACAATACCTTGGGGAACGCCTGAAATCACTTCTAATGCTGTAATCTAATATTATTGGAGAACTGATCTTGGTTATGCGCATTAGCATCCCTAGACCTAATCATATGAAAGCTTCATTTAGAGTAGAATGTAGAAGCCTCAGTATCTTCCATAACATGCAGAGCTAAAAGCGTGTTGCTGGTCGTATCTGATCAGTCATTAACGTATGTCGACAGCAATGGTAGATGCAGTACTATTCTTTCGTGTACATAAAATATTTTCTGTTTAACATTCGCAATGCACTCTGTCGTATGGGTTTCTGCCAGTGCAAAATTCTTCGATCAACTATATTCGAGAATATGGATGTTGGCAATCACTGTCGTCAGTTGGCGGTGTGGCACAATTTCGAAAAATTTCCTATAATATACCAGATCTACTTGTTCGCTTGCATTTATTATTTGCAAGGCATCACAGAGACGGAAAAATAAGCCCAACTTAGAATAAGATAGAAGGCGTTACGAAACCAGTCGTAGCACAACCTCCGACTTTTTCTTTTGTTTTTTCCATAGTGTGACAGAATCTAGTAATGATTTGCCTTCCTCCATTCGTGATTTTGTAATTATTTTCATTTTTATTCTTCAGCCGGAAGCATTTATTGTCGCCACAAACTACACTCCTGCAAACTGAAATAAGAACACCGTGAATTCATTGTCCCAGGAAGGGGAAACTTTATTGACACATTCCTGGGGTCAGATACATCACCTGATCACACTGACAGAACCACAGGCACATAGACACAGGCAGCAGAGCATGCACAATGTCGGCACTAGTACAGTGTATATCCACCTTTCGCAGCAATGCAGGCTGCTATTCTCCCATGGAGACGATCGTAGAGATCCTGGATCTAGTCCTGTGTAACGGCTTGCCATGCCATTTCCACCTGGCGCCTCAGTTGGACCAGCGTTCGTGCTAGACGTGCAGACCGCGTGAGACGACGCTTCGTCCAGTCCCAAACATGCTCAATGGGGGACAGATCCGGAGATCTTGCTGGCCAGGGTAGTTGACTTACACCATCTCGAGCACGTTGGGTGGCACGGGATACATGCGGACGTGCATTGTCCTGTTGGAACAGCAAGTTCCCTTGCCGGTCTAGGAATGGTAGAACGATGGGTTCGATGACGGTTTGGATGTACCGTGCACTATTCAGTGTCCCCTCGACGATCACCAGAAGTGTACGGCCAGTGTAGGAGATCGCTCCCCACGCCATGATGCCGGGTGTTGGCCCTGTGTGCCTCGGTCGTATGCAGTCCTGATTGTGGCGCTCACCTGCACGGCGCCAAACACGCATACGACCATCATTGGCACCAAGGCAGAAGCAACTCTCATCGCTGAAGACGACACGTCTCCATTCGTCCCTCCATTCACGCCTGTCGCGACACCACTGGAGCCGGGCTGCACGATGTTGGGGCGTGAGCGGAAGACGGCCTAACGGTGTGCGGGACCGTAGCCCAGCTTCATGGAGACGGTTGCGAATGGTCCTCGCCGATACCCCAGGAGCAACAGTGTCCCTAATTTGCTGGGAAGTGGCGGTGCGGTCCCCTACGGCACTGCGTAGGATCCTACGGTCTTAGCGTGCATCCGTGCGTCGCTGCGGTCCGGTCCCAGGTCGACGGGCACGTGCACCTTCCGCCGACCACTGGCAACAACATCGATATACTGTGGAGACCCCACGCCCCACGTGTTGAGCAATTCGGCGGTACGTCCACCCGGCCTCCCGCATGCCCACTATACGCCCTCGCTCAAAGTCCGTCAACTGCACATACGGTTCACGTCCACGCTGTCGCGGCATGCTACCAGTGTTAAAGACTGCGATGGAGCTCCGTATGCCACGGCAAACTGGCTGACACTGACGGCGGCGGTGCACAAATGCTGCGCAGCTAGCGCCATTCGACGGCCAACACCGCGGTTCCTGGTGTGTCCGCTGTGCCGTGCGTGTGATCATTGCTTGTACAGCCCTCTCACAGTGTCCGGAGCAAGTATGGTGGGTCTGACACACCGGTGTCAATGTGTACTTTTTTCCATTTCCAGGAGTGTAGTTGCACTGTGGGAGGCATGTCACGTTCAGAATGTTTGTGAAACTCTTAAAGTTGGTTCTTAGTGTGGATGTGTTTCATTTATTTAGCTTTCTGGTTGTTAGGTGGAGACTGGGAACCATCCCGAAATTTTTCAGTTTAAGTGCATAAAAGCATTTTCACACTCGTGGGTACCAACATGGCGTCCTTTAAGGAGCAGAAGAGATTAACAAAACCTCATTTAAGGATGTAACGTAAAGGGTGCTGAAATACTGCAAAAATAGTAGATAGTACTCGACATTTAATAATAAAGTTACTACTTGTAAATAATAGATTTCAGCTATCAGTCGTCCTTTTTAATTTTTTTTATTTATTGGCAGATCTAGCTTTCAGCTAGAAACTAGCTATTCTCAATGCACTATCAATTTTGATCAATGCAGGTAGTGCCTGTTTGTCGGGCTTCATTCACAGTTCATTGAATACTGAGTGCAACAGCCTTCTGAATGGAAGGTAACCTGATAAAGTTACTAATGCTGTATTTTAAAAATGTTACATGAAATGTTGGAAAACACTGAAAGAGTTAAATGTTGGAGCTGATAGTACAGACTGCAGTTAAAACGAAATTTCGAATTAACTTCAATTTTGTGCTATTTTTTTGCAACAAAGAAGTTGCATCAGTATATCTTGTTTAACTTTGGATTATTGCGATGGGGAGGTTTGCTCTTGGCTTACGTTTCTGCACAGTCACGTCGTCTTTTGGTGGTGTACATTGTTGACGGCGTAATTCCGTAAATTAGAAAAGCCTCTTAGCAATAAATAAAGATGCATTTTTCTGAGAAAAGATCACTCAACTTTTAGTCACAGTTCTCGTTTTTCCAAGAAGAGTAGCAGCTTCCACTTTCCGTATAAAGATCTTCGTCCTTATAAAAATATCAGGTGGCTATCTGTCACAGTCACAGGCGTAATACACAACGCCTTCCTGGGTGTGCACAACTGTCGCCAGGCGGATACATTTTTACTAGTGTGTACCTTTCTAAGAACGGGGTTGAAAACGCCAGGCACGCGCCATGGCCTTTTGTAAAACATGTTACTGACACAGATTACTATTTGTTTTGCTTTCATATTACAAACAGTTGCAGCTTTCCAAAAAAATAGTACAATGTGGATGGAAAACGTTGCATTTCACCTTATGTTTGCTATAGAGATTCAGTCTCGTCATTCAGATCTCATTGAGCTATGGTGTGGACTGCCTGGTTCCCATTTGGGAATATGTATGACTAGACTTCCATTTCAGTTCTTACAATGAAAGAAACCCTCCCGAAAACTTCCATTTCTTAAGGAAAGAACGTTTTAACCAAACAAAATTACGAGGGCATAGGGCTCGTATGTGTTGCTATTCATTTGTTTCATAGCTTGTTCGATGTGTGCTGAAGTGTACTTGTCTGATTTCTTTTATCTCATAACACTTCGTTTTTAACCCTTTTTTTTCCTTTGCCCTGGTAAACATTACCTAGCATAACGTGTAGTGCCAACAGTGAAGTACAAAGGAGGTGGGGTTACGGTATCGCAGCATTTTCCGTCTTAGAGTGTGGTCTCCTCATTGCTCTTAAGAATATGTTGAATTGCGACGGATATGAACACTTTTACGGCATTTCGAACTGCGTATAGTACAGGAACGGTTCGGAGGCGATAGTTATTTGTATCGGCATAACAATATACCTTTGTGAGACAGTGGTCTGTAGTCAATAAAATTTCTGAACCAAATGGAATAATTTTTAAGGTGATCGTCCAACACCACTCCCATCTCTGGTGTCGGCTCTTGAGGAAGAATGGGCTGCCGTTCCTCCACATATACTACGACGCCTCATTGAAAGTGTGCCCAGTAGAATTCAAGCCGTCATAAAGACGAAGGGTGAGCACACTGCTAACAGGTAACCGATTAATTTTGGTCAGATATTGTATACCTCCTCCTCTTGTGTATTCGCCACTGATTACTGAAATTTATTGTAGAACTCAGTTTTTCACCTCATCTCATTCCTTCTCACACTATGGCCTCACAAACGCAGTAAAATTGTTGAGACCTTCTGCTGCCGTACCGAGGATTCGCAGGCCTCTCGATTTGTCTCGCGTTTGCTCTCCGGTGCCAAATGGTCCAGTAGGTATTTCGCGTTGAGTAACTGGTCCCCTCGGAGGCGTAGGCAGGCGACGGACAGGACAGAAGAGGAAAGAAGAGGATAGGGGAGATGATAACGGCGGCTGGCGCCTTCCCCTTCTTCCTAGCTAACTGGTGTTGCCCCTCTTTTTCTACCTCATTCCGTGGACGCACAGAACCAACTGCTATCACTTGGGTGGTAGCCTGGGTAGTCATGTTTATAAATTTTAGTCAGTCTTGAAGCGTCCATGCTTCACACGTGATCCTTCCAATTCCTTTTTCTTGTCTTCATCCTTCTACTTACATTCTGTATTCCAAACTGCTCTCGACATATTTGTTTTTTGTCCCGCTTGGTTACTCTTTGGATTTAGCTTAGTATCTTCATCTCTACTTCCGTTAACTTTTATTTTATCTTTATAGTTTCTGCTCTAGTTTCTGCTGCTTATGTCTGAAAAGAACGCATCGTTGTTTTATATGTTTCTATTTTTCCCTCATTTGCCATAAATTTGTTTCTCCATGCAGTATTTTGCAGAAATTTGGCTACACTTACTGTCTTTGTCACTTGATTTTTCATTTCCCTGGTTAAGTCTTTATAGCTGGTGAAAACAGTTCCTAGATAATTAAAGCTCATCACTCCTTCAATTGTCGCACGATCTACTTCTTACTTACATCGTACAGTTGCTTTTGACATTACCATACTCTTAGTTTTTCAGATGAGGTTCCCATGTTACATTGTTTAGTTGTTTTATTAAATTAACGAAGTACGTTTTGTACATTATTCTCATTATTTGTCGTCAGTACAGCATCACCAGCATAACACGTAATGTTTACCACTTTATTTGCCATTTTATAGCCAGGTTTCTTTCTTACTTCATCATTGATGTGGTCCATTATTAAGCTGAAGAGGAGTGAGATTAATGAGTCTCCTTGTCTAATTTCTTTATCTAGTATAATTACATCTGCGAATTCTTCACGAGTTTTAATTCTCGTTTTGTTATCTCTGTATGTATCTTCTATGATTTTCACTAAACCTATTGGTACTCACTTGTCGATTAAGATTTGAATTATGTCCTTTTTTCCAAACCTATCAAAGGCTTTTTACATGTCAACGAAGCACACTTAGACTGGGTTATTAAACTCTTTAGATTTCTCCACAGTCCGTCTTAAAGTGAAAATAGCATATATTGTGCTCCTGTTTTCCCTGAATCCTTTCTGTTCTTCTGGTATTTCTGTACAATTCTGCATTCTGTCTCTAATTACTGATGTTAACAATTTTAAGGTGGTATCAAGCAGGGTAATTCTCTGGTTATTTTCTAATACTTGCTTATCTCCTTTTTTTGTACACAGGAACTGGAATACTTTCTTTATACTCTCTTCGTATCCTGCCTTCCATCATGATATTATGAAACAAAGTGCGAAACTATTGACATAATCCATCCCTCCTATTTTATTAATCCATTATACTTTACCATCTGCCACTGCAGATTTTCTATTTTTTAGTCTTTTTATTGCTGTGAATATTTCCTCCAAAGAGATGTCTTTTGGTTGTCATTTTCTGTGCTTTGACGACTAGTTTCAATTTCCACCTTTGATACATCCCGATACTGTAATTTAAAATAATTTTCCCACTGAATTTTGCTTATATTGTGTATCTGAAAGTGCTCATTAATATTCTTCTTTCGTTTTTGAAGCATCGATAAATATCTCTTTCCATACCTTCTGCAAATCGCTCCCAATAATCCTATATTTATTTTCTGAATATCCGAGTGCATCCTATTACGAATGATCTTATACTCCGTATAATCGTCTTGACTTCGACTGGCTTTATATTTTAGATATGCTTCTTCTTCTGAGTAACTAATTTTTTAACATCTTGGTAAAACCAATGTGTTCTGTATGTACTTCTACCTCCCAAATTGTTTCTTTATTGCTATCTGATCTCCCTCGCCCCATATGGGCGGCGTTTGGGCTGTAAGCGACACAATTCTCTGCTCTTCAGTCAGGCGAATTAAAAAAATAATACAACAAGAATAACAAGTAAAATTTTAAGTTAAAAATCGAAGACAGACAGTTAAAATAAGGTAAATAAATACATTTTAAAAACACGTAGCAGGAAGGTGAAATTCTTGGGATAAAATCACTGAATCACAGCAGTTTCACGTAAAATCTGAAGGACCTGCATTAGGTTGGGAGGTACTGCTGGAGGAGAGAGTATATTATATATGGTTGAGTGGTGTCGGTAGGAAGATAGGAGTCTCTTAGATGGGAAAGTTATGGAGATGAAAGGTAGGAGCTGATGTGGACGGTGGGAAATAAAGTCAGTGGGTCGTGTGTCGTGTGAATAAGGGAAGTGGTTGGAAAAGGAAAGGGATGGGGTTGGATGGAGAGGAAAAGGAGAGAGAAGCCCTGACATGTTGTGGGATGGATGGGGAAGAGATGAAGGTGATAGGTGGGACAAATATTAGGACAGATCTCATTGTCCTGGAGAGGGAGTTGATTGAAGATGCATTGGGATAGGATATGTGGTGTGTATTGATGTGTGGATGGAGGGATGTTTTTGTTAAGGCGTGGCAGCATACCAGGATTGGTGATCAGAGGGGAGACAATGTTGTTATTAAAACTAGTTTGCGAACAGTGTAGGAGATGCATATATGTTCGATCTGGGTGTGGAAGGGTGGGAATGAGATAGTAGGCGATCCAGGGGGTGGAAGGTAAACGAATGCGAAATGTGAGACCACAGTGTATGGTGTTTGAGTATTTGGGTTGACTTATAGAACTCTGATGGGACAGAGATCCATGCAACTTTTGCATAGCAGAGGATGAGCTGGATCAGGAGTTTGCACATGTGGAGAATAGTGGACAGGTGTAATTTCCAAGTTCTGCCTGCTATTAGTTTTAGTCTATTGTGGGCTTCAGTTGGACGGTTTCCACGTTAGTTGCCTGTCGAGGGTTAGTCCAAGATATTTTAGAGGGGTCGTAGATGTCATGGAGGCGGAAGATGCTGGTGGTTCGACCTATAATTATTGCCTTGTAGAGGGGCGATTTTGAGGATCCATTGGTTTACACTTGATGCAAGCTGATTGGGATGGGTTTGAATGGATCATTGGGATTTCTGGAGTGTAGGGTAAAGGTTGAGGAAAGTGGTGGCATCAGCATACTGGAGGAGGTAGGCTGGTGGACGTGATTAGGGTATATCAGCAGTGGAGTGGGGATGAGAGAGAGGATGGACCCTTAGGGTACTGCTCCAGAGAGATGGCCCGCATCTCGTGGTCGTGCGATAGCGTTCTCACTTCCCACGCCCGGGTTCCCGGGTTCGATTCCCGGAGGGGTCAGGGATTTTCTCTGCCTCGTGATCGGTGGGTGTTGTGTGATGTCCTTTGGTTAGTTAGGTTTAAGTAGTTCTAAGTTCTAGGGGACTGATGACCTAAGATGTTAAGTCCCATAGTGCTCAGAGCCATTTGAACCAGAGGGATGGAACGAGTGGGAATTGGTATTGTTAATAGTGACAGAGGATGGGCGGTTAGATAGAAAGGATGCAATAAGGTGGACATAGTTAATTGGATGTGCATATGCCTGGAGTTTGAAAGGGTTCTACCTCCTATCACATTCACCCTTTTCAGACCAACACAGTTTGCAAAATTGTTCGAGACGTTCTTCTGAAGGTGCCAAACGCCTCTCGATGTGTCTCGCGTTTGCCCTCCGTTATCAAACGGTGTAGTAGCTCTCCCGCGTTGAGTTACTGGTCCCCTCGGCGGCGTCAGCAGGCGGCGGACAGGACAGGACAGAAGAGGAGAGACGAGGCTGCGGGACAGGAGAGGGTGGAGTCGGCTGGCGGCTGGCGCTCTGTGATGTTATTGCCGCGGGCCACCAGGTGCGCCACGGCGCCTCGCCGGCAGGGGAGAAGCACGGCAGCGGCGAAAACACGGCTTTCTTATCTGCCGGCCTGGGATCGATACGGACCTGGCCTCGCCGCGCCTCGCCTCGCCTACCAGGCGCCTCCATCCCGCATTGTTCTCCAGACTCGGATGCTCTTCACCGAGAGCATTCGCCCCCTCTGTCTGCCTCTCTCTCTCTATCGCTCTCTACTTCTTTCTGTCTTTTTAACGTTTGTGTTCCACGTTTCATAGCACGGCGCAGAAAGCGATGTCACAATGTACGCACGTATTTAAGTGACTGTTTGCCACGCAAAAGACTTCCAACGAGGAGGGTCCTGCTGCACTCGCGGGACCATTTTCGAAAGCGGCGCGTAGCAGACGTCGTCGTTTCGTCCTTTGGCACCGGTTTAATATCAGAGCGACGCGCCGGCGCCTCTGAAGCCCGATCAAGCCTGCAAATGGCTCCGTCAATTTGAGACGCTGGTGGCCAGGCAGCGCTGCAGCAACACTGAGGTGGAAAAAGACTTGGAACAGCGGTACGTACACATACACAGGGCGGCCCATTGATCACGACCGGGCCAAATATCACACGTAATACGAGTCTAACGAAAAAACTACACAGAACGAAACTCGTCTAGCTTGAAGGGGTAAACCAGATGGCGCTATGGTTGGCCCGCTAGATGGCGCTGCCATAGGTCAAACGGATATCAACTGCGTTTTTAAGAAGTGGGAACCCCCATTTTTATTACATATTCGTGTAGTACGTAAAGAAATATGAATGTTTTAGTTGGATCATTTTGTTCACTTTGTGATAGATGGCGCTGTAATACTCATAAACATATGACTTACAATTTTAGACGAACAATTGGTAACAGGTAGGTTTTTTAAATTAAACTATAGAACGTAGGTAAGTTTGAACATTTTATTTCGGTTGTTCCAATGTGATACATGTAACTTTGTGAACTTGCCATTTCTGAGAACGCATGCTATTACAGCGTGATTACCTGTAAATACCACATTAATGCAATAAATGCTCAAAATGATGTCCGTCAACCTCAATGCATTTGGCAATACGTGTAACGACATTCCTCTCAACAGCGAGTAGTTCGCCTTCCGTAATGTTCGCACATGTATTGACAATGCTCTGCCACATGTTGTCAGGCGTTGTCGGTGGATCACGATAGCAAATATCCTTCAACTTTCCCCACGTGCTTCGACGACCAGTCCACCTGAAATATGCTATTCAACACCGATTCAACCGCACGCGAGCTATGTGCCGGACATCCATCATGTTGAAAGTAGATCGCTATTCTGTCATGCAGTGAAACATCTTGTGGTAACATCGGTAGAACATTAAGTAGGAAATCAGAATACATTGCACCATTCAGATTGGCATCGATGAAATGGGGGGGGGGGGGGCAATTATCCTTCCTCCCATAATGCCGCATCATACATTAGCCAGCCAAGGTCTCTGATGTTCCACTTGTCTCAGCCATCGTGGACTTTCCGTTGCCCAATAGCGCATATTATGCCGGTTTACGTTACCGCTGTTGGTGAATGACGCTTCGTCGCTAAATAGAACGCGCGCAAAAAATGTGTCATCGTCCCGTAATTTCTCTTGTGCCCAGTGGCAGAACTGTACACGACGTTCAAAGTCGCCGCCATGCAATTCCTGGTGCATAGAAATATGGTACGTGCGCAATCGATGTTGATGTAGCATTCTCAACACAGACGTTTTCGAGATTCCCGATTCTCGCGCAGTTTGTGTGCTACTGATGTCCGGATTAGCCGCTACAGCAGCTGAAATACCTACTTGGGCATCATCATTTGTTGTAGGTCGTGGTTGACGTTTCACATGTGGCTGAGCACCTCCTGTTTCCTTAAATAACGTAACTATCTGGCGAACGGTCCGGACACTTGAATGATGTCGTCCAGGATACCGAGCTGCGTACATAGCACACGACTGTTGGGCATTTTGATCACAACAGCCATACATCAACACGATATCGACCTTTTTCCGCAACTGGTAAACGGTCCATTTTAACACTGGTAATGTATCACGAAACAAATTCCGTCCGCACTGGCTGAATGTTACGTGATACCACGCACTTACACGTTTGTGACTATTACAGCGCCATCTAACACAAAGCGAAAAAAGTGGTCCAACTAAAACATTCATATTTCTTTACGTACTACACGATTATGTAATAAAAATGGGGGTTCCTATTTTAAAAAAAATACGCAGTTGATATCCGTTTGACCTATGGCAGCGCCATCTAGCGGGCCAACCATAGCGCCATCTGGTTTCCCCCTTCAAGCTAGACAAATTTCGTTCGTTGTTGGTTTTTTTTCGTTTGATGCCTATTTAGCGAGATATTTGGCTGGGTCACTATCAATGGACCACCCTGTAGATGGCAGTAGGTCGCGTACAAAGGATATAAAAGGGCAGTTCATTGGCGGAGTTGTGACTGGTAATCAGGTGAGTCACGTGAAAGGGTTTCCGGCGGGATTATGGCGCGCACGGCGGGAATTAACAAACATTTAACGTGGAATGCTAGGTAGAACTAGACGCATGGGACATCCCATTTCGAAAATCGTTAGGGAATTCAGTATTTGAAGATCCACAGTGTCAAGAATGTGCCGAAAATTACAGATTTCAGGCACTACCTCTCACCACGAATAACGCAGTGGCCGACGGCCTTCACTTAACGTCCGAGAGTAGCGGCGTTTGTTGCAGTGTTGTCAGTCCTAACAGACAAGCAGCTACACTTGAAATAGCCGCAGAAATCAATTTGGGATTTACGACGAATGTATCCGTTAGCAGAGTATGGCGAAATTTGGCATTAATGGCCTACAGCAGCAGACGCCCATGGACTCACTGAATTTGTAAAAAAGTCACACAGCAAGCTGGTGGCGGCTCAGTAATTGTGTGGGCTTATAAAATGACCTTTTTTTTAATATGAATGGTTTTATATGTGTTTGGAGAGAGAGAGAGAGAGAGAGAGAGAGAGAGATTGATTTTTGATTGAGATTTTTACATTAAGTCGTAACTGGTACCTGATTTTTGGTTGCTGCCTCCTTGAATGATCAGCTTCTGCACCAGTTGGTGACGTATTACAATTTGGAGGAAGTTATTCTTCTTTAAGGCTTAGAATACGACGCTGTTAGTTACTTGGCCGTATTGCGGATAGCTCTGAGCCCAAGTTTTCGTAGCTTTGCATACCTAAGGGACCACTGTTGTAAGTGAATAAGATCAAACAGCAATCTGCTTTTCGTGAGAAAAGGAGATTGCTTAGCACACAAATTTCCTTCAAACTACACGTCCTGCTACATCAGAATTGGTCAGTGGAATTCAGCTCCATACTATTGTACAAGAACGTAATGAAATTACTGTAATTAAGAAATTATGAGAGTTTATTACTAATTGAATGAAAACTATAGAGTAGGCGTTTCTTTTCCTGTACTTTAGTGAACTTTGTACACTTACAATTCTGTCGATTGATAGACGGCGACGACAATGAAGTTCACCTCCTTCTCCAAAAACAAGATATTTCTATTCTTCACTTCTAGAAAATTTGTTTTATCACTAAAATATCAGTTTTATTTAAATGTAACAATACGTTGTGAGCGACGGCCTAGCAACACGTTCTCTTTCCACAACATACAGATTAACATTTTTTTTAATAAATCAATTATCTTTTTTTTGCGCGCTACAGACTTTGTTGCTGTCCAGCTGCGCTTCACTTTACTTCAAGTACTTCTTGTATCAAATTTACATTTACGGTACTTACATACATTACTGAGCTTCTCGGAATAAAATCAGAGAGGACGCAGCACTTTATCTCGAATGGAGAGTCATCGACAGAAGTAGAAATGACTTCAGGCGTGCCACAGGGAAATTATTTGGGCCCTTGTTGTTAATGTAGTCTTTTTGCAAATGATTCAGTTATCTATAATCAAGTACTGCATAAATAGCCAGGCAGATCTTGGTATCATTGGAATTTGGTGCAACGATTGACTGTTTGCTTTGAGTTTACAGAAATTTAAAATTGTGTACATACCAGAGAGTAGAATTGTAGTGTACAGTACAGTATCATTGAGTCACAGTCGGAATTTGTCGGCTCATACCAAAACAAGCGTGTAATAATTTTTAGAGATATGAAATGGAATTATCAGGAAGGCACACTTAGAGGAAAGGCAGGTGGTAGAGTTCGGTTCAACAGGCGCTGATCAGTGTGGAAGCGCGAGAGAAGGCAGAGGGGTGGCCCCTGGGGATAATGTCGCATCCCCTTTATTATCGTATTAAAAAAATTTATACATTTTGTTTTTATTGTTATCAAAATGATAGGTATCGGTGGCACTTTAAATGTGTGTGTCACAGTAAGTTGTACAGTAGATTTTGGGAGGGGGAGGCGGGAGGAAGAAAGACAATAACTGACCGAGATCTCTCCCCGCAAATGGAATCAAATCGTGGGTCCACAACTGTAGCTCATTGGTAGGATGCTGAGGAGATGCAGTCAGCTACAGAGGAGACCGCTTACAAAATACTTGTGCGTCCTATCTTGAACATTCCTCACGTAAGTGGGACACCTACGAAACAGGACCAATAAGGGATACTGAATGTATGCAAAGAAGGGCAACACGAAGAGTCTGAGGTTTGTTAAACTCACGGGAGAGCTCATGGCAATACTGAAACTTGAACTGCTAAACCTCTGATCTTTTTTTTTTGTTTGTTTATGTATTGTATTTCCCTTCATACAAAGGTGGTCCAGCACCAGCATACAGATGCCACTCTTCTGCCAACAGAAAAAACATATAGCAAACATGGAGACATAGAAACAGGAATACATGAATGTTAAAAACAGAAGATCCACACAAGAATAGTGATGAAGGCATTCGTCGGAAGGCACTGGATTCAGAAACAAGGTCCACAGTGCGCACAAACGAAGGTAAACAATTTTACCTTCGAACGAAGGAGCATACCGAGGATAACACTAACGCACAGAAACGAAGAAAACACTGTTGCATAAAACGCTGGCCCAGAAAACACTGAACACACTTGATCAGATTGGGGGGGGGGGGGGGGGGAGCCTGCCACTGGGTGTAGGGGACAGGTAGAGGGGGAAGGAGGGCGGAAGTAGCTAGTGGGAGAAAATAAGGGAGAGGGGAGAGGAGAGGATAGGGTGAGGTGTGGTAGCCCGGGGAGTGGTGGAAGGAAGTGGGGAAAATGGGAGGGGAGAGGAAGAAAGGATGGCGAGAATAAAGAGAGAGGGTGCCTTGGAGGAAAAGGGGGAAAGGGGAGAGGAAGGGGAAGATTGGATCGGGTAGGAGGAGTATATGGAAGGAACGAGGACATCGTCAGGGAGGTGGAGTTGGTCGAAGCCACCTTGGGCAATGGTAGCAATGGTATGGAGAGTGTGAAGATGGAGAGCAGGTGGGCTGCAATGGTACAGGTGTGGCGGTCGGGTGGGTTGGGAGAGTATGGGAGAAACAAGTGGGTAGGGAGGATCAAGCTTGCAGGAGGTGTAAAGGACCCATATCCGTTCAAGGAAAAGGAGGAGGTGTGGGAAGGGAATCAAGTAATATAGGATCCACGTGGGGGATGGGAGACGAGTGGAATAGGTGAGGCAGAGCACATGGGGTTCCAGAATTTGGAGAGACTTGTAGTAGGTGGAAGGGGCGGAAATCCGGTGAGGTGGGGATAGCTAACGATGGGGTGGATGATGGATTTAAAAGTGTGGAGGATTGTGGAGGGGTGCAGACCCCATGCATGGCCATACAGGAATTTAAGGAGGGAGAGGCAGGTACATGCCCGAGGCAGGATTCGAACCTGCGACCGTAGCAGTCGCGCGGTTCCAGAATGAGCGCCTAGAACCGCTGGACCACCGCGGCCGGCATTGGGAGCGTTGGAGAGTGGGGGCGAGGTCAAGGAAGGCATTTTGAAGGAGGTGGACGGGGGATTGGGATTACGGTATGTCAAAGACGCAAACCGATAGTACTTCAGTCTCAGTCAGCTTATTAAAATGCTTAGTCTCTCAAGCAACTGAAAGCCCCATCTGTACAAAAGACTGATTCAACTTGTAAGGCTCTATGGGAGCGAAGCTGCAAATAATTTTCTCGTTTTCGAGCGCACAGCCTTAAAAAATTTCTATGGTGCAGTACGAGATCGCTGGGGAATGCATGATCTAGCATAACTGCGAGCTGGGTGAGACGTACAGCAAATTAAAATAACGTAGACCTGATGAGAACCAAACGGCTTGTGTGGGCAGCTCAAGTCGCTCGGGTGTATAAATATCAATGGCCTCTGAAATCCATGGATTTTACTACTCTCGGAAGAAGTCCACTAAGTAGAAGAAAGAAAAGGTGGAGAGTTGGAATCCATGACAACTCGCTGCTGATAGACATGGAAGGGTATTGACGGCAGGAAGCACGAAACAGAAATCAGTGGAAGAGATGCCTGATCGCGTCAAGTACAGTCTGCAGCATCTACTCATAGCACTCTGCACAAACTGAAACTGAAACCGCACGATGTAATGGTAAAGCGTCGACTGACCGGTACAGATATTCATTGTATGAATTCTCAGTTGTGAATAAGGGGAACCTTCAGCTGTAGAATGGAATTAAGACAATGAAAATTTGTGCCTGACGGAGACTCGAACCCAGATTCCCCGGTTATCGCGACGGTTGCCTTACCATTGGGCTATTTTTTTTAATCTTATTTTGTTCGCTTTTGTTCGTTGCTTCTGCTCGGGGCGGACGTCGTAAGACATCCATTGATGTTCGTTGTTGATCGAAAAACTCAGTTTCTTTTTATTACAGAGGGCACGTAACCCTCTGACCGAACACGCTGAGCTACCGTGCTGGCAGGCTATCCGTGCATGGCTCACGCCGAGACCCTAGTTTTCTACGTCGTGAATCATGCGACTACAGATACTGTTACTCCACGTCAGTACTGCAGTTGGCTATAGTTGGCTGTGCACTATGGACAGGTTGAACCTGAAAAGGTCTTCTTTTCTGATGATGCGTGGCAGTATTTATCAGCCTACCCGATTTCATAGAATGACGGGAGAGTTCTGAAAATCCATAACTGCGGATAGCCATGTCAGTAATATGCCACAATCTTTTTTCGGAGAAATAACAGCCAACAAAAATAACTTCGGTTATTTCGTGCAGGTCAATGTGAGAACACACAACGCCAGTGCTTCTATGACATTACTAGGGGGTTTTTGTTGATGAGAACTACTATCTGCCTCATGTAGAATAGGAAACTAGGTTGTCCTATACCGTTTAAAACCACATTTCCTCTTTAAATCAAAACAACAGTAGTTAATCTTTCACGCAGACTGTTCGTATTGAACCCATCTGCGTGTCTCAGAAGATAAACCCTTGAGCGAACACTACACGTTTCTTCGTTACCTGCTTCAAAATTTTTTGAACAGCGATGCTGTCACATTTTAACAGACAAATTTTACTAATTAACTGGTTCTATCAGTCCAAAAATTTCACATATTATCCTTGATACAAATCTGTCGATTTGAAATGACGAGCCTGATAAAAGTGTACTGCATGTGACAACTCATTATGTTGTACATCTTTTACCAATAATCGTGATAACAGCGTGCAGGAGGAAATTACTAATAACGGGCTGAGTACCCAGCCCTCTCTCTGTCCATCTCCTCTGATCCCCTCTCTATCCACATTCTTGCCTCCTTCTCTCTCTTCACCTACCTCACTGCCCATTCTCTGTGCACTTCCTCCTCCCCTCCGACTGTCCATCTGCTCTCCTTCCTCTCTATGTCCGTCTCCTCTTCCCCCTCTCCCTTTGCCAGTACATCTCCCCCTCTTCTTCTTCTCTGTCTCTTTCTTCTCCTCCTTTTGCTGTGTCGTACCTAAATAGGTTGCGGATAGAATTAGTATCAAGGAAGTAATAAATTCAAACGTCATGCGCGATGTGGAAGTTTTTCACGCATCTCAGTGTTTTTTATGTCGTCATATCTCCTGAACTGTGGGCCACACAGTGATATAATTTTGCAGGTACATTCAGTGCTTTATGTGAACATTGTCTGCAACATTTGTCGTGAATACAATTAGTAGTAAAGAAGTAAAAAAATTGAAAGGTCATCCTGATGCAACAGTTTTAATGCATGGACAGCAGAATGTATTGAACGATAAACTAATTTCATTTCACCCTTTTGTGGGAGTTATAAGCGACAAAAATTCTGGTAAAAGTTTGAAACTATGTGTAAAGTTTGTTGCAAATACTGAATAGTGTGCATAGTCATTTTACATTATATAAAGTGTACATTATCCAACAATAGTGCGGAAGTATGGATTAAACACATTGAAGATTGTTTAAGCGTTGTATTGAGTACTTTCAATAGTATCACGAAGCAAATATCAAGAAAGAAAAGCATTTTCACAAGCATAAGTTCAAAAGTCAAAGAGTACACTATTGGCCATTAAAATTGCTACACCACGAAAATGACATGCTACAGACGCGAAATTTAACGGACAGGAAGGAGATGCTGTGATATGCAAATGATTAGCTTTTCAGAGCATTCACACAACGTTGGCGCCGGTGGCGACACCTACAACGTGCTGACATGAGGAAAGTTTCCAACCGATTTCTCATACACAAACAGCAGTAGACCAGCGTTGCCTGGTGAAAAGTTACTGTGATGTCTCATGTAAGGAGAAATGCGTACCATCACGTTTCCGACTTTGATAAAGGTCGGATTGTAGCCTACCGCGATTGCGTTTTATCGTATCGCGACATTGCTGCTCGCATTGGTCGAGACCCAATGACTGTTAGCAGAATATGGAATCGGTGGGTTCAGGAGGGTAATATGGAACGCCGTGCTGGATCCCAATGGCCTCGTATCACTAGCAGTCGAGATGACAAGCATCTTATCTGCATGGCTGTAACGACTCGTGCAGCCATGTCACGATCCCTGAGTCAACAGATGGGGACGTTTTCAAGACAACAACTATCTGCACGAACAGTTCTACGACGTTTGCAGCAGCATGGACTATCAGCTCGAAGATCATGGCTGCGGTTACCCTTGATGCTGCATCACAGACAGGAGCGCCTGCGACGAACCTGGGTGCACGAATGGCAAAACGTCATTTTTTCGGATGAATCTAGGTTCTGTTTACAGCATCATGATGGTCTCATCCGTGTCTGGCGACATCGCGGTAAACGCACATTGGAAGCGTGTATTCGTCATCGGCATATTGGCGTGTCACCCGGCGTGATGGTATGGGGTGCCATTGGTTACACGTCACGGTCACCTCTTGTTCGCATTGCCGACACTTTGAAGAGTGGACGTTACATTTCAGATCTGTTACGACCCGTGGCTCAACCGTTCATTCGATCCCTGCGAAACCCTACATTTCAGCAGGATAATGCACGACCGCATGTTGTAGGTTCTGTACGGGCCTTCCTGGATACAGAAAATGTTCGACTGCTGTCCTGGACACACATTCTCCACATCTCTCACCAACTGAAAACGTCTAGTCAATGGTGGCCGAGCAACTGGCTTGTCACAATACGCCAGTCACTACTCTTGACGAACTGTGGTATCGTGTTGAAGATGCATGGGCAGCTGTACACGCCATCCAAGCTCTGACTCAATACCCAGGCGTATCAAGGCCGTTATTGCGGCCAGCGGTTCTTGTTCTGCGTACTGATTTCTCAGGATCTATGCAGCCAAATGTAATCACATGTCAGTTCTAGTATAATATATTTGTCCAATGAATACCCGTTTGTCATCTGCATTTCTTCTCTGTGTAGCAATTTTAATGGCCAGTAGCGTAAATGGCTTTTCCAAAGAGTAAAGATTTTCCATTAATTCGTGTTATATTCTTAAAATCGGTAAGTATCTTATACTCTACAATTTCTATAGTAGCCTATGTTCTTCCTCGTGTCTCAAGCTATCTCCTTACCAAATTTTACCGACATAGGTTCAGCGGCTTAATAATAATAAATTTAAACATCATGCATGATGCGGCAGTTTTTCACGCATCTCAGTGTTTACAACGTCACATACTGTATGATGAACTATGTGTCGTGCAATGATATAATTTTGCAGATGCATTCAGTGGTATATGTGAACGCTGTCTACAAAATGCGGCCGCGCGGAGTGGCCGCACGGTTTGAGGCGCCATGTCACGGACTGCACGGCCCCTCCCGCCGGACGTTCGAGTCCTCCCTTGGGCATGGATGTGTGTGTTGACCTTAGCATATGTGAGTTTAAGTAGTGTGTAAGTCTAGAGACCGATGACCTAAGCAGTTTAGTCCCTTAGGAATTCATACATATTTGAACATTTTTACAAAATGTGTCACAAATACAGTAAGTAGTAAAGTAGTAAACTGAAACGTCACTCCTGAAGTGAAAAATAACGAAAATGTAGTAAGCGATAATCGTTTCTCCTTTCATTGTTATGTGGGTGGTGTCACAGAGATAAAGTTTGGTAGTGGTTTGAAAATATGTTTGAACCTTTTGCAAGTCGCTAAGTGCTCTCTTTCTCAAATACTGGA
This sequence comes from Schistocerca gregaria, assembly GCF_023897955.1. Lineage (NCBI taxonomy): Eukaryota > Metazoa > Arthropoda > Insecta > Orthoptera > Acrididae > Schistocerca > Schistocerca gregaria. The sequence goes on from NC_064923.1 coordinate 302,170,209, forward strand.
TGAATCAACTCTGGGTATTCACGAGTCGTGCCCTACACTACTTTTTCACCCCCAACCCAGCCTGTTTGACAGGTAGGTTGTTCTTACCCGTACAGCGTTTCTGTCCAGACAGAAAGTGATGTGTGTACCAATTTTGGACGATCTCTGTTAAGCGGTTTCGGAGAATATGTGGAAATACTCGTACATACATATACTCTTGAATGCCAAACATACATTTTTATAACATTTATAACGACCTGTTTTTGGTGATCTGATGTTAATTAACTAAATCCTACATGGTACCACAAGCTATGCTTAAGTTATCTGCGAAAAGCCTATGAAAATTCATCCATTATAGTATTAACCCGCCAGGTTAGCCGAGGGCGTTAATGTGTTGCTTCATGGACTCGGATCGAAACCCGCCCAGAGGATTAACGACGAGGACCAGTGTGCCGGCCAACCAGGATGTGGTTTTTAGGCAGTTTTCCACATCCCACTAGCTGAATACTGGGCTAGTTCCCACGTCCCACCTCAGTTACACGACTCGCAGACATTTGGAAATGTTCGCACTGTATCATGGCTTACACTAGATGCAGACTGCTGGGGTGTGCTAATTCCATACCGGGGGGCTATGGGATGGAGACAGGAAGGGCATCCGGCCACCCACTGACGCTAACATCGCCAAATCCATAGTAAAAAGGGCGACCCCAAGTTGAAGAGGGACAAAGGCCCACGAAAATGATGTGATAGATTGCAATATAAATTTTAACGCATTATACAATGCAAAAAAATAAATCGGACGGTAAAATTTCTCTGTCGCTAACTTCGTTAGCTTGTCACACAAATTTATGACGAACGTATCTTTGTAGTGTAATCAATATATTAAAATATGAAAATTAATACTGATTAATTTCAACTCATAAACAGTGAATATTGCTTTTAACGTTAGGTGATAATACCATAAATGTAGGAATCGTTCATTTGACAGTGACATTTTTGTAAACTATTTGTTATCCGCAAAAATACTTTTAAGTTGCTGTGTATTGGTATGTAGTGTTTGCCGGCCGCAGTGGCCAATCGGTTCTAGGGTGCCTCACTCCGGAACCGTGCGCCTGCTACGGTCACAGGTTCGAATCCTGCCGTGGGCATGGATGTTCTTAGGTTAGTTACGTTTAAGTAGTTCTAGGGCACTGATAACCTCAGATGTTAAGTCCCATAGTGATCAGAGCCATTTGAAGCATTTTTGTGTAGTGTTTCGCGAGATCAGAATCGGTTACAGATACAGTTTTTTATTTTCTAAGCATTTTATTGCATAACCCATCCCTGTAGCATTTGTGCCAAACGACCAAGGGCATTCGAATCTTGACAGTGGAAAATATTATCACCGCGCCCAAGTATTGGATTCGTCGTTGGCGTGTTCTGATTATCATGTGCTCTCTACCTTACCCAGTACAATAAGTATCAGGAAAGATGATTGAAAACAAGTTCATTCCAAGCGCACGTTTAGTATCCACCGTTCGAAGGATCTTGAGTATTGTTTGTTAGTCTGGAACTTTAGCAAATACAATAAATAGAGAAGAGAAGATTCACAGAAGAGAGACGCATTTCGTCATGAACGCATTAATTCAGAACGAGAGCATGATGGACATGGTCATATAACTTCAGTGGCAGCTGGCAGCCACTACAAAATAGTTGTTGTGCGTCACAGAAAGGTTTATTGATAAAATTTTGAGAATACACTTTGCAAGAAGTGTTTGCCTCCCACACACATCTCATGAAATGTCCATGATAGTAACTTCAGAGAACTTCGAGATCATACGCAGGAGAAAGCTGGAGAAGGGCCAATCGTATGCGATGTAGCTACTCTGCCAGGAACACCAAATCCAGCTTATTATGTCTAAGGACGGACGATAAATAAGAATTATGAAGTATCTGGCCTGTACTGTCTGCTGGTTAGATAAAGGAAGAAAATAAACAGTATTGCACGAGTCCTCAACGACTTATATTTCAGTTTAATAAACTGCAGCACCAATACTTCAAACAACTATCGGTTATTCAATACAATTTTTATACTCGATTACGCAAAAGTTATTGGATGGTACTGACTTAATTGTCGCTTGAAGATGCGACAGATATGTTATTCACTTGCTTGACGAAATGGAGCTGCACAGGTTTACTTTTGAATTCGTGATTATGTACCTCTCAGGCTTCAGATTTCTGTTATTGCTATTGATCATGATATTTGCATCAGGGAGTGTGTGTGTAAGGTAGGAATAAATATTTCGAATAAAAGACAGTTTACTGCAGAACACACGCTGTGAAATGATTAATGTCTCCACTTGCATCAGACGTCATTGACTATTACAGATAGCAACACCCATATCTTCAGACTATGAAAAAGTTGTCGTTGGCAGAATCAAAGTACAATCGTGCTTAACCTTCTCAGGCCTTATGCAGCTCATGTGCTACACCTAACTTTTATTTTATTCTAGATCAGGCAATAAATTGAACTCTCTATGATTCACTGTAGCCCATATTTTACACCCGCTTCTTTCCGCTTCCGTATATTTCCATTAGGCTGCAGTACCTACTAAGAAAGCAGCTTCTCACTGTGTTAGTATGTCTTCGAGAAATAAAAGTAATTTCTGTTCGTTTTTAGTAATTTTCAACTATAATATGTTTAGAATATGACGTAATATGCTAATATTTCTATACATCGAATAAGTGACCATTTCATCACTACAATACAATGTTATACATTTTTTCATCAGCACTGGGTCTACATTCGGCAGCGAGATATTCCACTGAGATGGTTTTCATAAAATTTTTTGGTGTTTAATACTGAGTATTTCTGTAATGTGATGCTCTGGTAGGCCAGGACATTTATCTGTGTCGATATGAGGTGTAGTGCAGCATTCAATAAGGATTGTTTGACCTGCCATATCAATGTGCAATATCAGTGTAGTAAGTGACATGGTTTTCACAATGTTTAGGTGTTTAATGCTGAGTTTCCCGAGTATTTCATGTATTGCAGTTATATTCTAACGTAAATAGTATTCACTTTCAAAATGTCCTAAATTTGTGGCAAAACACATCACTATTTTTAAAATTTAGTGTTCTAGTCTTTTTTTGAGATGCAGTAATGCGTGGACGACCAATATAAATTTTTTATCCACAAAATTTAAGCTCTGAAATGATTAGGTTGAGACTTCAGTGGGGACCATCTAATGCATTTTAATGCACAGCAAAATGTAGACTTTCGTTGCAAAAATTATAGGGTGGGGGTATAGAGAAACAGAGGGAGACAGAGAGAGAGAGAGAGAGAGAGAGAGAGAGAGAGAGAGAGAGAGAGAGAGAGAGAAAGAGGGGGGGGGGGGGGAGTGGAAGGGAGGTGAGGAAGGTAGGGAAACTGAAGTGAAAGAGGAAGGTCTCTCGATTAGAAGACGCTGTCACATTAATATTATGCTGCATGCACATTTAAGGTAGGCTGTGCAACAGATTATCCTCGAGAATAATTGAAAAAGATGACTTATGAGTCTCAGTAAAACAACTATTAACTGTTTCTTAATAATATTAGTCAGCGTCTACCATACAATATAAATTCGACGAAAGTAGCCTTTCGAAAGAGAATCAGGATATGAATTTTGACAGAGTTGTAGCGAAGAATGGCCTCTGAATACTCAATTTTGACGTTTACGGGTGGTCGAGTGATTTTCCTCTTCCCTGTAAATTGAAATACTAAGCGTTTTCAGGCATACTGAAATCCAGTGATTTTTGCGAATCTGGCTGATTTCGCTAAGGTGATTTTTATCGCTGGGCATTATTTCGCACACACTTTTGCTAAGTTTAGGTATGCAGCCAAAGAAAAGTCAAGAGAAAAATCTTCGCCCATCAGGGAATAAACGATACGATGGATGTAGCTGACGCTACACACTTGATTTCTTTGAGCGTACTTCCCACGCCACTGATCTTCTCACCAAAGTGTCACCATTCATTCCCAACTTTCAGAGAAGAGTTTGTAGGAAAACGGACTGGTTACACGCTCTGCGGTACAATAGGTAGCAAAAATAGGCGAACTGCCGTTTCATTTATTTTTAACATCTCATTATTTAACATGGGTGCTTCAAAAATGCACCTCTGTAATGGGTGATTCGGTGAGTTGGAGAAAAAATTTAATTGCTTTTGCGGAAACGGATTTTTTTTTTCAAGTGATGTTACAGATACGCTGACGGCATAACGTAATAAACCTAATCGTAGCGCAAGTGTTCTAAGTCCACATGTCCTTCCTAGAGAACTAATTCAGCGATAAGTTGTGTTGCCCGGCCGACGTATCATCCTCAGCCTACAGACGTCACTGGATGTGATTAGGGAGGAGTATGAGATCAGTACACCGCTCTCCCGACCGCTGTTAGCTTTTGTGACCAGCGCCGCTATTTCTTAATCAAGCACCTCCTCAATTGACCTCACAAGAGCTGAGTGCACGCCGCTTCTCAACAGCGCTCGGCATGGCCACCCACTCAATTGCTAGCCAAGCCCATAATGGCACTTAAGTTCGGTGGTTTGAGGTGAACCGGTGTTACCACTACTGCAAGGCCGTTGGCCTTACTAATAAGTACTAGACTGAAATTATAAATTCAGCTTTATTCTTCATCAGTTGTTAAATCCATCTCAACATAAAAAATTTATATGGCCGAGCGGTTCTAGGCTCTTCAGTCCGGAACCGCGCAACTGCTTCGGTCGCAGGTTCGAATCCTGCGCTGGGCATTGATGTGTGTGATGTCCTTAGGCTAGTTAGGTTTAAGTATCGGATGATCAAAAAGTCAGTATAAATTTCAAAACTTAATAAACCACGGAATAATATAGATAGAGAGGTAAAAATTGACATACATGTTTGGAATGACATGGGGTTTTATTAAAACAAAAGACGCGTGAAAGATCTCTTGTGCGCGTCGTTTGGTGATGATCGTGTGCTCAGCCGCCACTTTCGTCATGCTTGGCCTCCCAGGTCCCCAGACCTCAGTGCGTGCGATTATTGGCTTTGGGATTACCTGAAGTCGCAATTGTATCGCGATCGACCTACAGCTCTAGGGATGCTGAAAGACAACATCCGACGCCAATGCCTCAACATAAGTCCGGACATGGTTTACAGTGCTGTTCACAACATTATTCCTCGACTACAGCTATTGTTGAGGAATGATGCTGGACATATTGAGCATTTCTTGTAAAGAACATCACCTTTGCTTTGTCTTACTTTGTTATCCTAATTATTGCCATTCTGATGAGATGAAGTGCCATCTGCCGGACATTGTTTGAACGTTTGTATTTTTTTGGTTCTAATAAAACCCCATGTCATTCCAAGCATGTGTGTCAGTTTGCACCTCTCTATCTACATTATTCCGTGATTTATTCAGTTTTCATATTTATACTGACTTTTTGATCACCCGGTAATTCTAAGTTTTAGGGGACTGATGACCTCAGATGTTAAATATATAGAGCTCAGAGCCATTATTTTTAGGCACATCAGTCGCGAATTTCCGGAGCAGTTCATCCGACTATATGACAAACATCTCTGTCTCTGTAGGATTAAATCAAAAGCCAATCTTTATCAGGCAAATAGAGATGTCATTTTTGAGCAACAGTTGACCATGTTCCCGAGAAATATATCGTTACAGGAGGGAAAAACTGGAATATAATTCCAGAGATAGTACAAATGAGGTAAGTACCCATCAATAGTATAGATTCCTTTAGATATGTATGTCTTCATAGTTACTTCTAAATGAGAATCATCGCTATGTTGCTGTCAGTTCTCCGTGAGTGTGGTGCTGCAGCTTTATTCTCGATTCTGTTGCTGTTTCTAATCAAAAGACTCACAGGTAACAGAGACCTTCCTTCGTTCATTACTACATAATTGTGTTAATCGGATAGAACTGATTGGATGAATGAGGGATTACGTATTTCGTTTTGTTAACTTGTCTCGGTGCCACTTATTGAAGGTACCAGGATTTTCTCCGGCAGTGGTGCAACATTAACATGATGTCTGCAACAAGACCCTGTCTCACTAGCGAACTTCATAACGACCCCAGTGCGACCGATGTGGGGCAAAAGAGTAAAAGATCGCTCACCTGGCCTTGGTTTGCCCCCGATAATTCTTCAGGGTGCGTTACAAAGGAGCCACGAACTCACTACCGATGCAGTCGAAAGTCTGGCACACAGTAACCTGCGTTTGTGAAAAAAAAGTGCAATTTACGAAATAGATACCTGTTCATTTAGTTTGTATTTCCAATAGTCACTGTCATTTTTAGTTTATTTGTAGCAATGTGTGTAAGTTCATTAGAATATTGTAATGGTGCTGCAGGGTAGGTTGTGCTGAGAAACAGTAGTAAGGAAAAATATTCGATATGTTGCACCTTTTCCAATTTAATTATCATTGAAGTTAGCCAGTCAGATCGTTGGTCAGGTTGTTGCGTGTGCAAATTCGAGTAGTGTGCCGCAGACAATTACGGCAAACGTCGACGGCGAAAAACGGCGAAAAACCAAGCAGAAACTGCCACCACTGATGATGCTGTACTTCAATAAATCGAAGTACGACTCTAGAGAAAAACACGCATTTTCTTGTAACGACGGAACAAAAATACCGTCAGGATTTGCAAAGCAACTACTGACATTATGGCCATACGAATGACGAATTTAACGTGGAAACGCTCATTCGAATGGACACGTAAAACTCCACTATAAAAACCTCTTCCTCGTAACGGGAAACAAACCAACGGTTTCCACCGGCACTGGGCGTCGCAACAAGAACGCGAGGAGCCGTGTTTGTTTAGGTTGACTCCAGCTGCACACTGAAAAACTAAATTATAAATATCCGCCGAAACAGCAGAGAAAATGCGCTTGACGACCCACAGGACGGTCACCATATATAATTACGCTCAGAGTCCGTTTTTTACTTCAACTTGTGTTTGCATCACTAACAGACAGCCGGGCAAAGACAGTGTATTGTCGTCATCAGGTACCAACGTATATGGCACACAGACTGATGCTAATAGAAGCATGACCGGTGAATGTGAGGCTGGAAGGTTTGTACATACACGTACAGAATAGTTGAACATTTATACGAGGGTCACTCGGAAAGCAATGCACACTTTTTTTTTTTTAATTCATCTTTTATTCTACATGTTTGAAAGTTTTACCGTGTGTAGATACATCTTTTAGGAACAATATTGTCATTTCACCACATAATTTCCATCCCTCTCAATTGCCTTACGCCATCTTGGAACCAGCGCCTGTATGCCCGCACGGCAAAATTCTGGACCAACCTGTTGGAGCCACTGTTTGGCAGCGTGCGCAAGAGAGTCATCATCTTCAAACCTTGTTCAAAGGAAGAGAGTCTTTCATTTTCACAAAGAGATGATAGTCACATGGAGCCAGGTCAGGACTGTAAGGCGGGTGTTTCAGCGTTGTCCATACGAGTTTAGTGATCGCCTGCCGCTGCGAGGACAGTCCTCAATATTGCCGTGCCCGCATTCATCACGTAACCTGCTTACCCACCGACTAACTGTACTGCAATCGACAGCAGCATCTCCATACACCTTTTTCAACCTTTTGTGGATGTTTCCGCGCGGGATTAGCCGAGCGGTCTCAGGAAATGCAGTCATGGACTGTGCGGCTGGTCCCGGCGGAGGTTCGCGTCCTCCCTCGGGACTGGGTGTGTGTGTGTGTGTTTGTCCTTAGAATACTTTAGGTTAAGTAGTGTGTAAGCTTAGGGACTGATGACATTAACAGTTAAGTCCCATAAGATTTCACACACACTTGAACGTTTTTGTGTATGTTTCCCACTGTCTCGTTTTCACAGAACAGGAATTCTATGACACCACGTTGCTTCTGACGAACGTCAAGTGTAACTGGCATCTTGAAAACAAGCTGTGACGGTGCCACTCACGGGAACAGGTTGAACTAAGTTTGAAAACAAGCGGAAAGGACGTATCTACACTCTGTTGGAGTGGCCCTCGTATTTATCATACTTACAGTCACTCATGTGACCACCTTATTTAACAGCTAAAATACTATGAACACCTGCTGGATAGCATGTTGATCCACCTTTGAAACGCAATACAGCAGCGATTCTGCTTGGCATGGATTCCACAAGTCTTACTAGATTTCTGGAGGTATGTGAAATCAGATGTCTGCACACTGGCCACACAGTTCCCATACATTTCTAGCAGGGGGTTTGTGGGCGCAGGCTGCTCACTGTAGTGCGAGTCTGGCCTTGTGACATAGACTGTTATCCTGCTGGAAGATGCTGTCGCCGTCAGTGAAGACATCTAGCCTGATAGGATGCAGATGGCACACAATAATGTTCACGATGTTCACGATGCACAGCTGTCACATCGCCTTTGATTAGTAGTACAGGTTCTTTGGAACCCCAGACGAACGTCCCATTTAGGATAAGTAGTGGAAGAGGCCCATAACAAGACACTAAAATGTAAACCATCTGGCCCGCATCTTGTGGTCGTGCGGTAGCGTTCTCGCTTCCCGCGCCCGGGTTCCCGGGTTCGGTTCCCAGCAGGCTCAGGGATTTTCTCTGCCTCGTGATGGCTGGGTGTTGTATGTTGTCCTTAGGTTAGTTAGGTTTAAGTAGTTCTAAGTTCTAGGGGACTGATGACCATAGATGTTAAGTCCCATAGTGCTCAGAGCCATTTGAACCATTTTTTTGGTAAATCGTCTTTTACATCTCATGTAGGATATCTAAAATTAAAAGCAATTTTACAGCTGTACATTAGACATTTATAGAATATGATGTGCGTAAAGAATTCAATATAAAATTATTAGTTTCGATGTTGCTGTTGTTGTGGCCTTCAGTCCAGAGACTGGTTTGATGCAGCTCTCCATGCTACTCTATCCTGTGCAAGCTTATTCATCTCCCAGTACCTACTGCAACCTACATCCTTCTGAATCGGTTTAGTGTATTCATCTCTTGGTCTCCCTCTAAGATTTTTACCCTCCGCGCTGCCCTCCAATACTAAATTGGTAATCCCTTGATGCCTCCGAATATGTCCTACCACCCGACCCCTTATTCAAGTCAAGTTGTGCCACAAATTTCTCTTCTCTCTAATTCTATTCAGTACCTCCTCAGTAGTTATGTGATCTACCCATCTAATCTTCAGCATTCTTCTGTAGCACCACATTTCGAAAGCTTCTATTCTTTTCTTGTCTAAACTATATATCGTCCCCTTTTCACTTCCATACATGCCTACACTCCATACAAATACTTTCGAAAAAGACTTCCTGACACTTAAATCTATGCTCGATGTTAACAAATTTCTCTTATTCAGAAACGCTTTCCTTGCCATTGCCGGTCTACATTTTATATCCTCTCTACTTCGACCATCATCAGTTACTTTGCTCCCCAAATAGCAAAACTCATTTACTACTTCATGCGTCTCATTTCCTAATCTAATACCCCCAACACTACCCGATTCAATTCGACTATATTCCATTATTCTCATTTTGCTTTTGTTGATGTTCATCTTATATCCTCCTTTCAAGACACTGTCCATTCCGTTCAGCTGCTCTTCCAGGTCCTTTGCTGTGTCTGACAGAATTACAATGTCATCGACGAACCTCAAAGTTTTTATTCCTTCTCCAAGTATTTTAATTCCTACTCCGATTATTCTTTTGTTTCCTTTACTGCTTGCTCAATATACAGATTGAATAACATCGGGGAGAGGCTACAACCCTGTCCTACTCCCTTCCCAACCACTGTTTCCCTTTCATGCCCCTCGACTCTTATAACTGACATCTGGTTTCTGTACAAAATGTAAATAACCTTTCGCTCCCTGTATTTTACCCCTACCACCTTCAGAATTGTAAAGAGAATATTCTAGTCAACATTGTCAAAATCTTTCTCTAAGTCTACAAATGCTAGAAATGTAGGTCTGCCTTTCCTTAAACTATTTTCTAAGATAAGTCGTGGGGCCAGTATTGCCTCATGTGTTCCAACATTTCTGCGGAATCCAAACTGATATTCCCCGAGGTTGGCTTTTACAAGTTTTTCCATTCGTCTGTAAAGAATTCGTGTTAGTATTTTACAGGCGTGGCTAATTAAACTGATAGTTCGGTAATTTTCACATCTGTCAACACCTGCTTTCTTTGGGATTGGAATTATTATATTCTTCTTGAAGTCTGTGGATATTTCGCCTGTCTCATATTCGATATGAATTCACAATTTCAAAACTGTTGTAAACGCGTCTTTTTAGCTACACGATGGGGCAAAATTACACACCAGTCCTCTTAACAGCATTATTCCTTCGTTTTTACTATTGAATCGTTTTTGTAAGAATAAATTATAACTTAAACATATATTATACCTTACATAAGTGTTAGAACAAATTAAAATCGTGCATTCATAAAATATACCTAAATTTCTGGCAAATTATTTCCAGAAACTTAGAATCTTAGAATTCCGTTATAAAAAGTAGTATCTATTGTTGCTAGTTACTGGTTTACTTTCTAATAGGATTCTTACAGTGAAACGCCAAATAAACTGGAATACGCATGCGTATTCAAATGCTGAGATTTGTAAGCAGGCAGAATACGGCGCTGTGGTCGGCAACGCCTATATAAAACAAGTGCCTGGTGCACCTGTTAGATCGGTTACTGCTGCTTCAATGACACGTTATTAAGATTTAAGTGAGTTTGGAGGTGTTGTCACAGTCGCACGAGCGATGGGGCACAGCATCTCCAAGGTGCGATGAAATGGGGATTTTTCCCGTTCAACCTTTTCATGAATGTATCGTGAGCATCAGGAATCCGGTAAATACCAAATCTCCAATATCGCTGCGGCCGGAAAAATATCTTGCAAGAACGGGACCAACGACGACTGAAGAGAAACAAAATGGTTCAAATGGCTCTGAGCACTATGGGACTTAACATCTGAGGTCATCAGTCCCCTAGAACTTAGATCTACTTCAACACAACTAACCTAAGGACATCACACACCGCCATGCCTGAGACAGGATTCGAACCCGTGACCATAGCAGTCGCGCGCTTCCGGATTGTGAAGATAATCGTTCAACGTGATACACGTGCAACCTTTCGGCATATTGCTGCTGACTTCAATGCTGGGCCATCGATAAGTATCAGCGTGCTAATCATCCAACGAAACATCATCGATATGGGCTTTTGGAGGTGAAGGCCCACTCGCGTAGCCTTGACAACTGCACGACACAAAGCTTTACGCCTCGCCTGGGTCCGTCGACAAGGACATTGGACTGCTGATAACTGAAAACGTATTGCTTGATCGGACGAGTCTCGTTTCAAATTGTATCGAATGGATGGACGTGTACCGGTATGGAGACAACCTCACGAATCCATGGACCCCCATGTCAACAGGGGATTGTTCAAGTTGGTGGAGACTCTGTAATGATGTGGGACGTGTGGAGTTTGAGTGATATCCGACCCCTGATACGTCTAGATACGCTCTGACAGGTGACACGTATGTAAGCATCCTGTCTGACAACCTACATGCTTTCATGTTCATTGTGCATTCTGATGGATTTGAGCAATTCCAACAGGACAATGGGACACCACATACGTCCAGAATTTCTACAGAGAGGCTGCAGGAACACTCTTCTGAGTTCAGACACTTCCGCTGGCCACCAACCCCCCCCCCCCCCCCTCCCCCCCAGACACGAACATTGTTGAGCGTATCTGGGATGCCCTGCGACATACTGTTCAGAAGAGACCTCCTCATACTCTTACGGATTTATGGACAGCCCTGCAGGAATCATGGTGTCAGTTCCCTCCAGCATTACTTCAGACATTAGTCGAGTCCATGCCACATCATGTTCCAGCACTTTTGCGTTTTTGCAGGGGCCCTACACGATATTAGGCAGGTGTAGCAGATTCTTTGGCTCTTCAGAGTACATTTTAGCAATTGATAATTACGTATGAGACATTTACAGCATTCAGGATGTCGATCAGAGAACAACAAATCTCTATCTGAAGAAGGAAAAATAGATTGAAACATGCCATGTTGAAGAAAATGGTAGACTTTTCTTTATTTCTATGTTATTTCAATTAAGAATATTTTTTTCTACAGTAGCAAACATTTATCTTCTCCGCTACATCTGAATTCATTGTAAAGTGGCACAGAATAGTTGTTATGTTATATACTGTCGTGTTTTTTCCGTTTTATTCTCGGTCGGAGCGAACGAGAATGCTTATTTCCCTCAGTACGATATTAAACTTAAAAGGAATGTCAGCGTTGGCCATAATATTGATGTTTTATTGATAGTAGAATCGATTTTCGATCAAATGATTACTATCACAATTCTTGTGATCGCTTCTCAGTTTTGGTTATTGATAACTCGACACCAGTGTCTGAGTTTAATTTGTACAGCACTGAAGATGATCACTATGTGATCAAAAGTCGATTCTGCTATCAATAAAACATCAATATTACGGCCAACGCTGACCTTCCTTTTAATTTAGCATATATGGTTGTTGTGCACACAGCACTCCATGGAGTCACCAATCAGTATGATATGTTATTAGAATTATTCTCTCTTCACACGTTTCGCAGAAGGCTACAGAATATTCACAGATTAAGACTTGAGAAACGGTGCACCAAAATTTGGTTAAATATAAACTAAGTGGACGTAGGAATTTAACATAGGTCTCCACATGCTGTTTGTAGGTATAGAAAAGGCGTGTGACATATGGACTGATTGCTGTCACTTAATTTCAAGAGAGGATTTGAAATACTCTTAACATAAACCAGATTAGTTTAAATCTTGGTAAGATGAATGGAGATTTTGCTGAAGCTGACCAAAAAGGAATTCAAATGCACAGTATAAAAATATTAGGTGAGCCGACGCAGATGAAGTAGCATCAAAATAATCATTGCCAGTACAGATACAGTCAAAATGGTATAAAACTGCTATAAAAATAGTGAGAAATTAGATCTAGCTGTTAATGAAGAGAAGTCAGATTAAATGGTGGTAAATAGGAAAAAAATATTTAATGGATCAATTGCTGTAGAGGAGATTTGTTCCGTTCAAGTACTTACGAAGTGTCTTCGGTACTGACAACAGAACAAATGAAATACCTGCATGTCTAGCAGCTAGAAACAAAATTTTTGACAGGTATATCGATACTCTAAGAAGAAGGACAAAGACCAGCACAGCTTCAGCAGACACTTATATATCAATCTACTATAACACAAGCATTATCATACGGATGTGAATGAAAAAGGAGAAGGAAATGATGTTTATATCCGAAAATAAAAATTAAGAGGAATTTTTGAACCTGCAAGCGATAAAGATACTAGAATATCAACGATCAGAAAAAATTAAGAACTGCGAGAGCTGTACAAAGACCGTAACATTTTTTTATTATGGTATATTTGGGCCTCATGTCGTACAAATGGTATCACTAACGAAAATAAAATTAAGAACTGCGAGAGCTGTACAAAGACCTTTACATTTTTTTATTATGGTGTATTTGGGCCTCATGTCATACAAATGTTATCACTAACGAAAATACCTCATCTAATAAACACCGTCATTTATATCCACATCTACATATATACTCCACATGCCACCATACGGTGCTTAGCGGAGGGTACTTTGAACCACTGCTAGTCAATCTCTACCCTGTTTCACATGCAAATGGATCGAGAGAAAATAGGCCTCTACATGCTCTACATCTACATCCACATGGTTACTCTGCAATTCACACTTAAGTGGCTGGCAGAGGGTTCATCGAACCGTTTCCATACTATTTCTCTACCATTCCACTCTCGAATCGCGCGTGGAAAACAGGAACACCTAAATCTTTCGTTTCGAGCTCTTATTTTTTTATGATGGTCATTTTTTTATGATGATCATTCAACAAAGTATTTTCGCATTCCGAAGAGAAAGTTGGTGATTGAAATTTCGTAAATAGATCTAAGAAAATCGCCTTTGTTTCAGTGACTGCCACCCCAACTCGCGTATCATATCAATGACACTCTCATCTCTGTTGAGCAATAACACGAAACTAGCTGCCCTTCTTTGCACTTTTTGATGTCCTCCATCAATCCTGCCTGGTAAGGATCCCACGCCGCGCAGCAATATTCCCTCAGAGGACGGAAAAGTGTAATGTAGGCTGTCTCTTTAGTGGGTTTGTCGCATCTTCTAAGTGTTCTGTCAACAAAGCGCAGTATTTGTTTCGCCTTCCCCACAATATTATCTATGTGGTCTTTCCAATTTCAGTTACTCGTAACTGTAGTTCCTAGGTATTTAGTCGAATTGGCAGCCCTTAGATTTGTTGAATTTATAGTATACCCAAAAGTTATGGATTTCTCTTAGTACCCATGTGGGTGACCTCGCACTTTTCTTTGTTTAGTGCCAATTGCTACTTTTCGCACCATAGAGAAATTCTCTCTAGATCACTTTGTAATTGGAATTGATCGTCTGATGATTTTACTAGACGGTAAATTACAGAGTCATCTGCAAACAATCTTCTTTAGTAGAATTTCTTTTATCTTTACAGCTGTTACACGAGGTGTACGTTAGTGGCAGAAGAATCGTTCTGCAATATGTCGTAGCTGCTAGTTGTCTAAATTTTCTCAATACTGTTTCGCCCCTCCAGGGGCCCTTATTTGAGTTAACGGAGAACATTCGAATGCTGATAGAACTTAATGGTAGCATATCAAGTAGCACGCCGCTGAATTCGCTTGACGCCTTCCTTTATTCCGACCTCGTGGCAATTCCTAACACACGAGCAGTAGTCAAGAGTGGGTCGAGCAAATGTTCTGTACATTGTCTGCTTTATAGGTGAGGTACACTTTCCTAGAATTCTCCCAATAAACCGAAGTCTACCTGACATGCTAGTTCCATTTCATCTCACTTCCTATACCAAAACTTTTAAATACACCTAGACAAAAAACAATTTACAGTGGGTTCAAGATGCGGATCTGGGAGGCCACGTTATTGGCGAACAATAGCCGAGACACTTGTTGTCGAAACGCTGTTTACAAGTACTTAAGCATGCGGAATGATAATAGAATCAAATGAGGGCAGTTTATCGTTATGTAATTTATGCCTCACTTGTTTTGATATAAACGTAGTTCAAATGGCTCTGAGCACTATGGGTCTTAATTCTGAGGTCATCAGTCCCCTAGAACGTACAGCTACTTAAACCTAACTAACCTAAGGACATCACACACATCCATGCCCGAGGCAGGATTCGAACCAGCGACCATAGCGGTCGCGCGGTTCTAGACTGTAGCGCCTAGAACCGCTTGGCCACCCTGGCCGGCGACTGCAGATCTTCCCGGATCCATGTTTATTAGGGTTTTTGCTTGTTTCTTTGTCTTCTGCTCGCCCGTTTCGTTTGTGTTCATTATAGTCAAACAACTTGCATACCACTGACGCTGTATTTGAACATTACGGGATTTTATTTTCCTTTCATCTGCACTGGTTTACATATTTCCACATTCAGAAAAAGCTGCCGTTCATTACACCGAATAGAAATTCTTTCCAGCTCATCGTGCAACTTCATACAATCAATTAACGACGACTGCTGTTGTAAAACTACCGTAGCTTACGGTAGACTATGGTAAGAAATGGCATACTGCGGTAATTGTCCTGGTACCTTCGGTCAGTTTAGATCACAACCACGTTACCTGGACGTTAGGTGCGCTGTAAATCTATCGGGCGTTACCTCATTCCGATCGCTTTGTTTGCGTATGCGATCAGTACTAGACTTCCCTAGAAAGCGGAAGCGGTGAGCCGTCTAGAAACAGTAGTTAAGGCTCACCGGCCACTTGACCATCATCTGTGCCGATGCATGCACATTGCACGAACTCTTACGGGATTCGGTAAAGCCGCAAGTAATCAATGCAGTGGGCAGGGGCACTACGAATATAGTGTGGAACAGTAAGTTGGAAATGTGGGTCTCACGGGAGGCCAGAGGTAAGTCCCTGCAGTCGAACTATCTTATGTCTCCTCGGTGTCTCAGATGGATAGAGCGTCTGCCATGTAGGCAGGAGATTCCGGGTTCGAATCCAAGTCTGGGCACGCATTTTCAACTGTCCCCGTTGACATATAACAACGCCTGGATGCAGCTAAGGGTATTCATTTCACTGTATTGATTTAACTGTAATTTCGATATATAAGGGGCCACTAACCTGAGGAACAAGTTTGTTCTACATGGTTATCCTGCTACCCGTTACTTAAAAATAAACAATATGTATAACAAAATGTAAATGGTCAATGTTTAATTCAGGATTTGTTTGAAAATTGTTGATATGCAATGTAAAACAGAAGGATGTTGCAAAAATAAAAGTAAAGATTTACCAAGTAGCGCCAGAAAACACAATTTCCTCGAAAAAGGTAAATTTAAAGACAACAAAAAACACAAAGAAAACTTATCAAACATCGCTTCAGTATTCCCTCGAGCTTATATAAAACAGTTTTCTGTTATTGTTGAACAACTTTCGCACTTATCTCTAAATATAAAAGGCAATGTTCTGACTGACTAATTTGCTGGCCGACTCATCATCGTCCAGCGCAATCCGCTCAGGGTAGGAACAGGAAATTTGGAGAAGGTGTGGCTCTTTTACTGTACGCGTCGTTCAAGAAGGGATTTTTCGAAATTCCAACCCTAAGGGGTTAAATAGGATAAGAAGGGTACTTTTTTGAAAAATGACACTATTAAGGCCATTTCGAAGCTAGACCAACGAAAATTATTATTTGGTTTGATGGTCAGAAATAAAGACATACGTGTTTCAACATTTTTGGAAATTTAACCCTATGGGGGTGAAATAGTGGGTAAAAGCATTTTTTTAAATATGTAATTATTAAAGAACTACTAAAGTATTTTTAAAGCTACATCTATAAACAATGGTATTTGACTTCTCGCCTACAAATCAAAAAATCTGTGTTTCAGTGATTTTGGAAAATGAACACCTAAGGGCATGAGACTTTTATGACAATGTATTATTACAAAAGCGTTTTTAAAGCAAAATCTATGAAAATTTAAATTTGGCTTCTCAATAAGAAATAAAAATTTATATGTTTGACTGTTTCTAGATATTCAACCCCTAAGGGAGTTTAAAATTTTAGAAAGGATTCTGTAACAGGAGCACAGAAATCTGTGTAAAATGCTAAAAATGAAATGAAAACGGTCTCGATCGCGTTTGCAGATTTTTTATTCGTTATCAACCGGTTACGGCCCTTTCCTCAGACCATCTTCAGGCTTTTGACCGCCATTATGGTTGCTGGTGGCGGCAGACGGAGTGAGATCCTTAGAAATAAGATTTTCAAACTTACTTCTAAGGATGTCGCCATGATGGCAGTCAAAAGCTGGAAGATGGTCTGAGGAAAGGGCCGAAACCAGTTGCTAACAAATAAAAAATCTGAAAACGTTATCGTGACTGTTTTTATTTGATTTTTACCTTAATGGGGTGCAAAAGGGAGCAAAAATTTTTAAGAAAATATTTCGTTACAATAAAAAAAATTTTAAACTAAACTTATCAAAATTGATAAGTCATTTCTCGGTCAGATATAAATATATATTTGTTAAAGGATGAAAGTGCAAATTGAAATATCTCCACAAGAACCCAAAAATCATGATTAACAAAAACTTCGGACTCCAGCTAAGGGAATCGCTTTTTGGTCAGAAGTACCTTCGGAAAAGACAATGCTTATATGGCATTAATTAGTGTGAAAAGCTTAGAAGGTGTTGCACTTTGTAAACAACATAAAAATTCGATCAAATGAAAACAAAATGAAACTCTGCAGGTCATACAATCCATATTCCATCAAGAATAACAGGAAACTCTTGCCTTTGATCATGATAATGAAAGTTCTCTTCAGTACAAAATAACAGAAATAGTTTACAGATTTTGTTGTTGTTGTTGTTGTGGTCTTCACAGTCCTGAGACTGGTTTGATGCAGCTCTCCATGCTACTCTATCCTGTGCAAGCTTGTTCATCTCCCAGTACCTACTGCAACCTACATCCTTCTGAATCTGCTTAGTGTATTCATCTCGTAGTCTCCCTCTACGATTTTTACCCTCCACGCTGCCCTCCAATACTAAATTGATGATCCCTTGATGCCTCAGAACATGTCCTATCAATCGATCCCCTCTTCTAGTCAAGTTGTGCCACAAACTCTCTTTTCTC
The DNA here is from genome assembly GCF_023897955.1 of Schistocerca gregaria. Taxonomy (NCBI): domain Eukaryota; kingdom Metazoa; phylum Arthropoda; class Insecta; order Orthoptera; family Acrididae; genus Schistocerca; species Schistocerca gregaria. The sequence goes on from NC_064923.1 coordinate 302,188,360, forward strand.
CAGTTCTGTTCAATACCTCCTCAGCCGCGCGGGATTAGCCGAGCGGTCTAAGGCTCTGCAAAAAAAAAAAAAAGGTTCAAATGGCTCTGAGCACTATGGGACTCAACTGGTGTGGTTATCAGTCCTCTAGAACGTAGAACTACTTCAACCTAACTAACCTAAGGACATCACACACATCCATGCCCGAGGCAGGATTCGAACCTGCGACCGTAGCAGTCGCACTGTTCCGGACTGCGCGCCTAGAACCGCGAGACCACCGCGGCCCGCTAAGGCTCTGCAGTCATGGACTGTGCGGCTGGTCCCGGAAGAGGTTCGAGTCCTCCCTCGGGCATGGGTGTGTGTGATTGTCCTTAGGATAATTTAGGTTAAGTAGTGTGTAAGCTTAGGGACTGATGACCTTAGCAGTTAAGTCTCATAAGGTTTCACATACATTTGAACTTTTTTTTTAATACCTCCTCATTAGTTATGTGATCTACCCATCCAATCTTCAGCATTCTTCTGCAGCAGCACATTTCGAAAGCTTCTACTCTTTTCTTGTCCAAACTATTTATCGTTCATGTTTCACTTCCATACATGGCTAGTATCAAAAATAATTGCTTTGTTACATGAGAGCGCAGAAGGTACACGGGCAGCTAATTTTTATTACTTATAAAATTCAGTTTGTGTTTTGCTGGCTGATAAAATACGTAGCGGAGTAACATTGAACGATGTGAAGTTTTAATTATGTGCAAAACAAACAGATTAACAAACAAAAAACAATGAGAAGTCTTCGGCTCCCAGTTTCTCATCTACACATTCATTTATGCTTCTTGCCTTACTGATACTGTCAATACTACCAGTATTCCTACCGTTCATTTCGTCATTCATGTACTCCCAATACCACAGTTTTGGCGGAGCGCAACTCTAACTACACTTTCCCTGTACTGTAAAACAGTCGCTAACTGCTGCTCACCCTGCACGGCCTCATTACTCGGTTAGCCAAAAAAAAAAAAAAAAGGGGGGGGGCGTGGGTTTTGGCATAAGGGTGCGACACACGAGAAGACCGTGTCAGGTGAGCCAGTGTTTGTGAAGTGTAGGGACAGAGGCAGGGGCCGGAAGCGGGAGGCGGCGTCGGCGTCGGCGTCGGCCCGTGGAGCACCGCTCGAGAGCGCCAGCGGCGTCAATCAATGCGCGCCACACCGCTGGCGCCACGGCGCTGGCGCCACCGACAGCGCCCCGCTGGGCTCGACGCTCGGGGCGCGGGCGTGCTTTCTAGCCCACAGCGGCAAACGTTCAGCAAGTCACAGCCGCCGATCCACTTCCTCTAGCGCTGTGGACACTGCCGCAGGTTCCTAGGGGGCTGCACACAGCGACGGTCTAAAAGGCCGGGGGAGCGGCTCCCACATCTTTGCCGAGATAGGGCAGAAGATGGATTCTCAACTCGGCCTATAGTCACTACCCTTGTATCCATGAAAGGAGGAATAAGTACAATAAATGCGTTGTCGCTGTGTCTGTAGAGACGCAGTTCACTAAAGTCTTTCTCAATGGAGATAAGTCTTCCGAAGTATGCGTGATTTCAGGTGTGCCGCAGGGAGTGCCGTAGGACCGTTGTTATTCACAATATATATAAATGATCTTGTGGATAACATCGGAAGTTCACTGAGCTTTTTGCGGATGATGCTGTAGTATATCGAGAGGTTGTAACAATGCAAAATTGTACTGAAATGCAGGAGGATCTGCAACGAATTGACGCATGGTGCAGGGAATGGCAACTGAATCTCAATTTAGACAACTACAATGTGCTGCGAATACATAGAAAGGAAGATCCTGTATCATTTAGCTACAATATAGCAGGTCAGCAACTGGAAACAGTTAATTCCACAAATTGTCTGTGAGTAGTCATTAGGAGTGATTTAAAATGGAATGACCATATAAAACTAATGGTCGGTAAAGCAGATGCCACAGTGAGATTCATTGGAGGAATCCCAAGGAAATGCAGTCCGAAAACAAAGGAAGTTGGTTACAGTACACTTGTTTGCCCACTGCTTGAATACTGCTCACCAGAGTGGGGTCCGAACCAGATAGGGTTGATAGAAGAGAGAGAGAAGATCCAACGGAGAGCAGCGCGCTTCGTTATAGGATCATTTAGTAATCGTGAAATAGTTACGGAGATTATAGATAAACTGCAGTGGAAGACTCTGCAGGAGAGAAGCGCAGTAGCTCGGTACGGGCTTTTGTTAAAGTTTCGAGAACATACCTTCACCGAGGAGTCAAGCAGTATATTGCTCCCTCCTACGTATATCTCGCGAAGAGACTATGAGGATAAAATCAGAGATATCAGAGCCCACACAGAGGCATAACGACAATCTTTCTTTCGACGAAAAATACGACACTGGAAGAGAAAGGAGAACCGATAGAGGTACTCGAGGTAATCTCCGCCACACGCCGTCAGGTGGCTTGTGAAATATGGATGTACATGTAGATGTAGATGTAGCTGTAGATGTATCACAAATCACACTTCTGCTACTGAAAAACTTCGCTAATCTCTAATTTTTGAGAATACATCTGGTGGAGAAAGAGCGGTCTGGCTAAAAGTAACTTAAAAATGTATTAGAAATAATCTCGACCGCACTAAAACATTTTTTTACAGTATTTTCGGGTTTCGGTCGAATGTAGTCATCCTTCAGACAATTTATACCGTGATGATAAGCGGTGGCGGTGGACGGAGTGACGTTCGTGGAGTTACGACACGTGCTCTGTTCACCAACGCAACCTACCGTCATGGAATAAATGATCTGCATATGGTCACATTCGGATCCAAACCTGTTACCATTGTAAATAAGTGTGTTTTAAAATTAGCTAATCTAGCGTGTAAGTAAGGTACCGCGAATTGGACGCAATTCATTGCAGCATCGCATGTAACGATCGCGATATCAATAAAAAACAATAAATACCGACGAAAAAAGAATGCGAGAAATCGATGTGCGTCGACCAAAAGTGAAAAAAGAGCCCGACGAAAAATCGATATGCATTGTAATTTGAAAGACTTTTTTTTCTGTACTATCTAACCCGTGACTCTGAAACTATAGGCGTCTTTCCAACGCTGTGCGTTCAACTTTGATACCATAAAGCTATAGTCTATGTCTCGCTAAACCGATTTTCACGTGAACAAATTTTTCCTTCCAGAATGAATTTTCGCTCTGCAGCGGAGTGTGCGCTTATCTTTCTGCCAGGTTAAAACTGTGTACTGGAGCAGGCCTCAGACCTGGGAACTTCGCCTTTCGCCGGCAGGTTCTTGGACTACCGTACCGGTGAACAAAACAAATGAGCCTGAACTTTCCCTGTGGAAGGTAAACGTTCCAGGTTCAAGGCCCAGTACGGCAAACAGGTTTAATCTTCAAGGGAGTTTCAAATGTTTTCGCCTTCACAGACCAACAATCACTTCAAGTGAATCCTAACAGTTTTCACGTAAAACAGGTTACCTCCCTGAATGGGATTTCCTGTCACATAGTTTATCTCACTGGTCTCAATGTACAACACTCAATATGCCAGAACGGACACGAGATGCCAAAATTCTAGCTACGCTCGATTACATGGAAAACAAACTCTGATCCACTTCCTTTTACAGGCATGTGACCTTATGCGTATATAAACAAATAATACTCCGTCAATTATATGGTTAGTATTCCATTTGTCGGCTGGTGTGGCTGAGCGGTTCAAGGCGCTTCAGTCGGGAACTTCGCGACCGCTACGATCGCAGGTTCGAATCCTGCCTCTGGCATGGATGTGTGTGATGTCCTTAGGTTAATTAGGTTTAAGTAGTTCTAAGTTCTAGGGGACTGTTGACCTCAGCAGTTAAGTCCCATAGTGCTCAGAGCCATTTGAACCATTTTTTTTTTCATTCGATTTCCCCTAATACGTCAGGAAGGTGGCGAGATGTATCACCAAACTATTGTACCATAAGAATAATGTTACATGGCCTAGACAGGGAAATTTACTGTGCGTCTAAAATGCCGGATGCACTCATGAAATTTCTAACAGTATCGTATGGGGCATTTGTGGAAGGAAACGGTTACAGCCTTTAGTCGTCTCTTGCGGCATTCAAAGAAATCTGTCATAGCTCCTACAGCGAGTGATTCTTACGTGTTATTCCAGTCACTTGGACTTAGAAGAGGAAGGCGCTATTGATTGTCACATATGCTGCACGTTTCCTCGTTTATCACCCAACCGTTCTACCGTTATTGATCTAGAGTGCTCTTTCAAGTTTGTGGAGGCGTGCTTTTAGCGTATGGAGTGCAGTAAATGCCTACGCTTTCGTGTCCCAGATCTAGTTGCTATTACCGCCACTGTGCGGTTTTTTCTTTATGGGAGGACTAGAACACCGCTCCTCCAACCTTTAAAACACAGTTAAGAAGTTACTTGTGTGAGTAGACATAGCCCCGCCTCACAGTGACTGCGACATACGCCTGCATTACTGACCTCTCACTGTGCCTTTAGCAAAACATTAAGGAACGTCGGGTCTGCAGAGTCTGATTCCCTGTATCTTTCCAGAGTTCACTTCATAGAACAAACCGTGTTTATTTAAAGATGGCTCAGCAGTGGAAATGGAAAATTTCTAGCATGTACTCGCTGACGGCTTAGTAGCTTCCGTGGTAGTTACTCATACTACGTAATCGGAAAAGTCATGTGTATCTAGATCAACGTTTATGCCCGTACACCTGACTGCGCGTGCGTCGTGTATCACTACCACATTCGCCTCTCTCCTCCATTCACGAATGATCCATGAAAGAAAAGAAAAAAGAATCATGACTTCCGGTAATCCTCTGTATAAGCTCAAAATTCGCTGATTTTTCAGTCAAAATAACGTCATGAGATATCTGTGGGAGGATGAATTACATTGCTTGACTCTTGTCGGAACGATCGCTTGCGTAATGCACAGAAGCAAGCCTCTCCGTAAAGTACAACCCGCTGCTCTGGCCAGCTATTGTAATTACTTTTCTCCACCTTCACTACAAATCATTCCAGCGAATACCACCGTTACGGTTCCTTCGGTGGGTAATGGCCCATTGCCTTTTGCCTTTATTGTCCGGACTGCGCCTCTGATCGAATCATTACTCGGAGACAAAGGGTTTGAGGAGGAAAGTGTTGCAAACTACGTGGCGAAGCATCCGCACCAGTGTTAGAGCCGGAATAGTGTGTCACGGAATTGTATCAAAAATATACTACGTACCGTAGCGACTTCAGTAAAAAGTCTTGATTGCAGTGATCATTTTAACTTCGTTACTGGTTTCGGCGATTAACAGAACATCTTCAGATCTTTACTATTATAGTTACATCTGTAATGTGTCAATCTCTCTTTGTTAACCAAATATAGAACTGTGAAACGCTTTATAAGACGACGCTCGTCGATAGATTGATTTTTTTTACAGATTTCAGGATGAGTGGATTTCAGATCCCATTCTGGCGATGCAGATTTCAATTTTCTGTGATTTCCTAAATCGTTCAATAGAAATCCACGACTGTTACTTTGAAAAGGTCATGGCCGAATTCCCGCCCCACCTTTTTCCAGTCGGCCGGAGCGACCGAGGGGTTCTAGGCGCTTTAATCCGAAACCGCGTGACTGCTACGGCCGCAGGTTCGAATCCTGCCTCGGGCATGGATGTGTGTGATGTCCTTAGGTTAGTTAGGTTTAAGTAGTTCTAAGTTCTAGAGGACTGATGACCTCAGATGATAAGTCCATAGTGATCAGAGCCTTTTGAACCATTTGAACCTTCATACACTCCGAACTTGCACTTCGCTTTCCGTTGAGTTGGTCGTGGACGGTATGTTAAATCGAGTCATCCTTCCGCTATACGAAGGGGAACGATATCTAAATACAACCAACCTCCTGTATTTGTACCATTTCAAAAATTTCAGACAGTGATTTTTGTTCCTGACAGATAAACCTGAAGATGTGTCTATACTGCAGTGAAAACGGTAGTGGCGAATAAAGCACCTCCGTATAGCTAAGCAGCTTTTGAGAACACTTTATAATTCTTGACTTTTTAATTTCTATAATTTTTTTGGTAAATTGACGGTTATTGAGTACTGAGTTTTGTTATTACAACGATATGTAAGCTTACTAAAAGTTTAAACCAGCTTTGAAATAAAAATAATCACTGCAAATTAAGACTGTTTAGAAATCTAATAAGTGCAATCCAGAAACTGATGAAAGTTATTGGGACATTAAAATTGTTTGCCGTACTAGAAATCTAACCCAGTACCTTCGTGTTCGACAACCCATGCTCTCACTGACTGAGATATCCAGGCACGCTTCACAGCCAATCCACACAGCTTTGCTACCATCAGTACTGCTCCCCTAGTTTTCAAACTTCTCCGTTCTCGTACATATCTTGCGAGACTAGAATCCTGGAAGTAAGGAGCCTGTGAGCGCATGTCGTGAGTCGTGCCGGGATAGTCCGTCGGCAAGAGCACTACCTACGAAACGCAAAAGTTCTTGGTTCGAATCCCGGTCCAATGCGCAGTTTCAAATTATCAAGAAGTTTCAAAACATCGCACACTCGGCTGCAGAATTCTTCAATAGACGTGATGTAGACCATTGCGAAGTGTGAGCAAATTAAGAGCAGATCACTTGGTTAGGGATGTGAAAATGTCGAGGGTCCAGGCCAGAGACTGGACAGTGGCCAGTGGATAAGGAGGGCACGAGGGCCACTGGTTGCACAGTAGACGCCTCCCTCCGGAACGTATCGCCGGCAGCGGCGCGGCGGCTGCTGCTCGCTTGCCGCAGCGCGGAAGCCCCCGTGTGGCGCCAGCAGCGGCCGCCGCCGCCGCTGCCGCCCCCGGCAAGATGGCCGACGGCGGCGGAGCTAGGCGCGGCGCGGCGCTGGAGGCGGCTGGCTTGGCTTACTCGTTGTGCGGGATGTCCTCGTCCTGCTCGAGGGAGGTCCGCGCGAGCACGGCGAGCACGAGCAGCAGCGCGGGCGCCGGGGAGCGCGCGACCGCCATGGCGCGAGACGCGGAGAGCGGCGGCGGGGGCGGCGGGGGCGGAGGCGGAGGCGGTGGCGGCGGGGGCGGCAACGGGCTGCCGGCGTGACGTGCTCTGCGCGGGGGCCGCCGCTCGACTGGCGCTGCCGCCGCCGCCCGGGACCGCCGCCGCCGCCAGCCAGCCTCCGCTGGCGCGCATGCGCACGGCGCCCCGTCCCACACTCTTCCTCTATTGTCATTTTACTCCATTTCTTCACTTATCCTTCCATTTACATTTACATCTGCACGCCGTAAATCACTGCCCCCGTGCGTGGCAGAAGGTACTGGCCGCCGATATTCTTCACTGCTTGTTCTGTTTCAGTGGCTATTCCGGGAGTGGAAAGAGAGAATGTCCGTTGTCTAACTACTCCCTCTTATTTCTCTTGCAAACACAACCGCTTCCCAGAGAAAAACACATTTACATTAGACGTCTGAGGTCCACTACGTAACTGGATTGTGCGTGCAAGGACGCTTGGCTTTCCACAACTCATGTGTGTGTGTGTGTGTGTGTGTGTGTGTGTGTGTGTGTGTGTACTACGGTAGAAGGCTACGTAGTGGAATAGTTAAATTAAGTAATTAATTTTCAAAACTGTTTATTGCTACCTCTGTTACCTCGCTATCTCCTGTTAATTTGTTAATCTTCATCGTAATGGAATTTTAAGCTCTGTATCCATGCTTGCGGAATATAATAACGAATTAAAGAGTATCCGCCTTTTTGCAAGGACACAGTTCTTGTTTTGTTTAATACTCAAATATCTTTCACCACTGTCCTGTTTTCTGAATGGTTTTATTCTATTATTCTTTTTAAAATTTTGTTTCCCGTGGCTACCGACAGAAATCAGGCACGAGTTTAAATTAATACAACACGTCGTTACTGCAATATTGGACTTGTCCTGAGCCGTACTTCGTTTTTATGTGCAGCTAAATGTGTTTTTATTGTTGTTTTTATATTTAAATTGACGTTTTCGCCTCCGCATTGGCGGAATCTGAATCTTTTATGTAACCTAGGCTTATACACACGTTTCACTGCACTATTTCCGTTTACGTTGGCATCCTCTCTCTCTCTGTGTGTGTGTGTGTGTGTGTGTGTGTGTGTGTGTGTGTGTGTGTGTGTAAGGGAAGACGGATACGTAGTGCAGGAGTCGTTTCTCTGAGTAGTAAACGTTCGCGATTGACCTTCAAGGATGGAACCTTAAGCGCGTTCAATAATTTTGTGCTACTGGATTCAGGTGTTTTATTGATGATATTAAATTCACATGATAGGTTCCGAAATTATATATCATCTTCAGACGTGTTTGTGGTAGTCCAGCTCAACCGAATCATTGCGGTACATAAAACGATCCAAAACGTAATCATATCAAGAACCAGAATTACTACTGTAAACATTAAATATGCAAGTTCTTGTGTGCACCCAATATAAAGGCTAAATGTTCAGTGACCGGATGTTTCCTGCATTCCCTACGAGATCTGAGTGCTTTACTATTAACTTTATGCCACCTCTGGAATCTTCGTATCCGACGCTAATCTGTTACACTCTACACAGCTCGCATATCCGTCTCTATTCTTTTTTTTCTCCTACCTTCTAACTCTGTCCCATTATTTCTCGTCTACCTCACACCGATTAACTTAAGTATTGCAGTAACGTAGTTCTTTTACTGTATCATTACCCACTTTCAACAGGAACGACCATATTAAAGACACTGAAACTCGTGTAATACCTAGGTTTATATCGATGTCTACTATCATTCTGTTATTGTGACTATTACCATTATTAATATGAATGTACTATGGACATTGCAATTTTCGTTTAAAAAGACTCTTTAAGGATGTTTGGTCAGGTGAAGGGATCCAAATCTACACAGGCAGAATAAAAACATGTACAAATAAGTTAATTAATTCGGTGGTTGGCTTTTCCCTTTTTGTTTGTATGGTCGGCCAACCACCGTCACACTCTGTGTGATTTTAGTTCGTCTTGTTTGGTCTTTCTCTACGTTTCTCTTGTTCTGTGTCGTCTGTCTTATCGTCTGTTGATCGTTTTTATTCTCTGTGGGTGTTTTTAGTATTTGGAAAAAGGGACCGATGACCGTAGCAGTCTGGTCCCTTTAACCCCCACAAACCAACCAGTTAATTAATTAATATGTAGGTGGAGATACCTCTTGGCATTTCGTCAACATATCTACTTTTATCTTTGTACCACATAGATGTTGTTGTTGTTGTGGTCTTCAGTCCTTAGACTGTTTTGACTCTATCCCGTGCAAGCTTGTTCATCTCCCAGTACCTACTGCAACCTACGTCCTTCTAAATCTGCTTAGTGTATTCATCTCTTAGTCTCCCTCCAAGGTTTTACCCTCCGCACTGCCCTCCAATACTAAACTGGTGATCCCTTGATGCTTCAGACTATGTCCTACCAACTGATCCCTTCTCCTACTCAAGCTGTGCCACAAATTTCTCATCTCTCCAGTTCTGTTCAATACCTCCTCATTAGTTACGTGATCTACCCATTTAATCTTCAGCATTCTTCTATAGCACCACATTTCGAAAGCTTCTATTCTCTTCTTATCCAAACTATTTATCGTCCATGTTTCACTTCCATCCATGGCTACACTCCATACAAATACTTTCAGAAACAACTTCCTGACACTTAAATCGATACTTGATGTTAACACATTTCTCTTCTTCAGAAACGCTTTCCTTGCCATTGCCAGTCTACATTATATATCCTCTCTACTTCGACCATCATCAGTTATTTTGCTCCCTAAATAGCAAAACTCATTTACTACTTTTAGCATCTCATTTCCACATCTAATACTCTCAGCATCACCTGATTTAATTCGACTACATTCCAATATCTTCGTTTTGCTTTTGTTGATGTTCATCTTATATCCTCGTTTCAGCTGCTCTTCCAGGTCCTTTGCTGTCTCTGACAGAAATACAATGTCATCGGCGAACCTCAAAGTTTTTATTTCTTCTCCACGGATTTCAATTCCTACTCCGAATTTTTCTTTTGTTTCCTTTACTGCTTGCTCAATGTACAGATTGAATAACACTGGTAATAGGCTAAAACCCTGTCTCACTCCCTTCCCAACCACTGCTTCCCTTTCATGCCCCTCCACTGTTATAACTGCCATCTGGTTTCTGTACAAATTGTCAATAGCCTTTCGTTCCCTGTATTTTACCCCTGCCACCTTCAGAATTTGAAAGAGAGTATTCCAGTCAACATTGTCAAAAGCGTTCTCTAAGTCCACAAATGCTAGAAACGTAGGTTTGCCTTTCCTTAATCTTTCTTCTAAGATAAGTCGTAGGGTCAATATTTCCTCACATGTTCCAACATTTCTACGGAATCCAAACTTATCTTCCCTGAGGTCAGCTTCTATCAGTTTTTCCATTCGTCTGTAAAGAATTCGCGTTAGTATTTTTCAGCTGTGACGTATTAAACTGATAGTTCGGTAATTTTCACATCTGTCAATACCTGCTTTCTTTGGGATTGGAATTATTATATTCTTCTTGAAGTCTGAGGGAATTTCGTGTGTCTCATACATCTTGCTCACCAGATGGTAGAGTTTTGTCAGGGCTGGCTCTCCAAAGGCTATCAGTAGTTCTAATGGAATGTTGTCTACTCCCGGGGTCTTATTTCGACTTAGGTCTTTCAGTGCTCTGTGAAACTCTTCACGTAGTATTATGTCTTCCATTTCGTCTTCATCTACATCCATTTTCGTAGTAATGTTCTCAAGAACATCGCCCTTGTATAGACCCTCTATATACTGACACATAGATATGTCAATGTAATTCTTTCCTCAGCAGTCGGTGTTGTTGATTAGGCGAATTTTCATTACTCTGCTCGGTATTTCTGAGGTTCTCAGTTTTTTTTAAATTTTGGAATTATTTGGTTAAAACATAAATCAAAGACTTTTTGGAGATAACATGCTATGTCAAGAGCACCAACAGAGAATTACAGCAACATAGAAACATGTTCTAGACATAAAAATAAAGGCAAATACGGAGGTGTACTGAAAATTAATGCCTTCGAATTTGCTAAGTGAAAACTATGAAGGCTTTTTAAATAAAACAACGATTTAACATTCTATATATACAGGGTGAGTCTCCTAACGTTACCGATGGATATATTTTGTAAACCACATAAAATACTGACGAACCGATTCCATAAACCGAACGTGAGGAGAGGGGCTAGTGTAATTGTTTAATATAAACCATACAAAATTGCACGGAAGTATGTTTTTTAACACAAACCTAGGTTTTTTAAAATGGAACCACGTTAGTTTTCTTAGCACATCTGAACATATAAACAAATACGTAATCAGTGCCGTTTGTTACATCTGGAGATATTGTAACCTAAAGTTGACGCTTGAGTACCACTCCTCCGCTGTTTGATGGCGTGTATTGGAGAGCACTGCAACATACATCGCGTTTCTACAGAATGATCTGCCAACGTTGCTCGAAAATGTCCCACTGGAAACGCGTCGACGTATGTGGTATCAGCATGATAGTGCACCTGCACATTCCGCAATTAACACTAGGCTGACCCTTGACAGGATGTTCGACGGGCGTTTCATAGGACGTGGAGAACGCATAAATTGGCCAGCCCGTTCTCCTTATCTTACACCTCTGGACTTCTTTCTGTGGGGTACGTTAAAGGAGAATGTGTACCGTGATGTGCCTACAACCCCAGAGGATATGAAACAACGTATTGTGGCAGCCTGCGGCGACATTATACCAGATGTACTGCGGCGTGTACGACATTCATGACGCCAGAGATTGCAATTGTGTGCAGCAAATGATGGCCACCACATTGAACATCTATTGGCCTGACATGTCGAAACAAACACTATGTTCCACTCCGTAATTGAAAACGGAAACCACGTGTGTACGTGTACCTCACCCCTCATGGTAATGTACATATGCGTCAGTGAAAAAGACCAATAAAAAGGTGTTAGCATGTGGACGTAATGTGCTGCTCCAGTCTCTCCTGTACCTAATGTCCACCACTGTTCCCTTTGGATCCCTACGTAATTCGGTGCTCTCCGATACGAACGATCAAACAGCGGAGGAGTGGTACTCAAGCGTCAACTTTAGGTTACAATATCTCCGGATGTAATTAATATTTTACAATGCTACAGACGGCACTTATTACGTATTTGTTTATATGTTCAGATGTGCTAAGAAAACTAATGTGGTTCCATTTTAAAAAACCTAGTTTTGTGTTAAAAAACATACTTCCGTGAATTTTTGTATGATTTGTATTAAACAGTCACACTAGCCCCTCTCCTCACGTTCGGTCTGTGGAATCGGTTCGTCAGTATTTGATGTGGTTTACGAAATATATCCATCGGTAACGTTAGGTGACTCACCCTGTATATATTCCTTTTGTCTACGTATTTGCAGCCTTCTGCCGCTAGAAGGCTCCGAATTGTAGCATATAATGAGGGGTTGTGTAACTGCGCTATGTCTGTGGGTGAGAAACAGCGTGCTCTAATAGAGTTTCGAGTTCCAAGAATTGGTCTCCACATGAAGCACCATCCGCTTCAGCATGACAGTAGCAGACCACACACGAGCCCTGTGACTTCTGTAACAATGCCTTGGGTTCATTGTAATCAGTCATCTTCCATACAGTCCCGACTTGACCTGTCCGATTTTTTCTGTTCCCAAAACCTAAGGGACAACTTCGAAGACTTCACTCCGACAGTGCTGAGGCGGTACAAGCAGAGGTAAACGTAAAGGTCGTGTGACTAGGCCCTTCGCTCGGGTAGACAGTTCGCCTGGTGCAAGTCTTTCGATTTGACGCCACTTCGGTGTCTTGCGCGTCGATGGGGATGAAATGATGATGATTAGGACAACACAACACACAGTCCCTTAGGGGAGAAAATCTCCGACCCAGCCGGGAATCGAATCCGGGCCCTTGGGATTGACATTCTGACGCGCTGACCACTTTTTTTTTGTTCTGACCACATTTTTGTGTTAGGAAAAACGCGTCTTTCAGATACGACAAGCAAAATTAGAGTGTACATCCATAACAATAACAAGAGTACCTTCGAAACTTGCAATAGAATTTGAAACTAATAGTATAATGGTAGATAACAGAGAAAGAAATGTAAGCAAATCTTACACGCCATTGCACGCCATTCCGTGTGCAGGACCCATCTGCGCACAAGTACCATGTTCCAAGTTGATCAACATTTCGCAGCGTGTAGAGCTTCATGAGGACGGTCATCCTGTGCCCCGTACTCCCCAACTGTGAGGGGGGTTATCGAAGACACTGCGCAGATAGTTCGCAAATATCTGGCGGTATTGCGGTGTACGCTCAGATGTGTTATGACTGTCCTGGAGAAATTGCCAGTAATCAAGGACCATCTTCTCATAATCTCGAAAGAGATAGTATATGGACATGCCTTTAAACCATGTAAAGACGTGTGTCTTCGCAGGCGGGAAATAAGTAGCCTATCCTCCGGACAAAGGAGGAGCCATGGCTCAATTGTGTGAGGCCCGATACGTAGGTAGCACGCGACGATCTTCTGCACTAGCAGCCATACCTCTACTGCCGATCCACGTGTTAAACGGTGTTCGTCAGTATCCACGAGGTGGCAACGTGGGCAAAGGGGAGATCCGTCATCCCAATAGCATGCAGCCTTTGTCGGGTTACATCTTTCCCGTTCACAACCTGGTACCACGTGGCTCGTACCTGCGTGGGGAGGAATGGCTTCTGAACCGCTCTCCACACTGCAGGCCATCGGGTGGTCGGGCTTTTCCTCTCAATCACATTACGTGGGATGGACCTTAGCAGCAACCTGTAAATATTGCTCGCCTTGGGAGTGCGAGTGTTGGGAAGGTCTGGGTGTACGTAACTATACTCAAGAATAAATGCCGAGAGGTGCGAGCATGAGAGAGTAGTGTGCGCAATCGTGACAGGTGGCAGAAGAGAGGCCGGCAGCAATTCCTCTAACAGACGTCCCGTAAGAGAAGCATCTTGCTGGGCCCACAATTTCAGCATTGTGCACAAGTATAACACTGTAGCTCTCGCTCGTACATTTATAAGTCCCAGTCCATCTTCACCTGGAGGGGAGGTGAGTGTTTCGTAGTGGACCTTGAATAAGAGTCCAGCGTAAGGTAATATCCAAAAGCTGCTTGCAGTCTGTGAAGCATCGCTGCCGATATTGATAGAACCTGAGCCATGTGGATCATCTTATTCGCCATGTGTAGATTGAGGAATTCCACACTCTGTAGAAGGTCCATCCGTCGAAATAGGTTCCGGTGAACTTCTGTTCGTATCGCCTGTAGTAATCGTTTACAGTTCATGGCAGCTGTGCGGTGCACATCCTATGTAAGTGTCATGCCCAAGAAACGGATCTTGTTGACTAGTGGGAGTGGGGCTAAAGCGCCCTCCTGTGGACCTCTCCCAATAGCGCTGCCGACTTGGCCTCATTCATGAGGCTGCCCGCTGCCAATCCGTATCGATTGATCCATTGTATCATCGAGCGTACCTCATCACCAGATCGGACAAGTAATGGGTCATCGGCATATATCCTACAGTGAAAGGGGTGATCCCTCAATGAGATGCCCGAGAGCCTGTTTTTCAACCCTCCGACAAGTGACTCTAGTGCGATCGCGTAAAGGAGATCATGGAGAGTGGGCATCCTTGGCGAACTGACCGTAGGATCGGCAAAGGACCCGCAATCCGTCCATTCACCAGTATACGGGATGCAGCTCCACGGAAAAGGCACTGAAAGATGTCAAAAAATGTCAGGTGGGAAGCCCATGCGGGCCATAACTGGCAGTAGGGACTTGTGGTGAACTCTGTCGAAGGCGTGGTGGAAATCAATGAAGATCAGAGCAGCTCGAAGGCTACAGGATGTGGCGATGGCTATTTAATCCCTCCATTCGTTGGTTGCCGTTTGCATGTTGGTCACTCCGCGCTGTGTCGTTTGCTCGAGCGATAGTAGTAGTGGCAGAACCTTCTTTATGCGGCCGACGTGTAGTCGGGCGAAGATTTTGTAGTTCGAGTTTAGCAACGTAATTGGCCTGTAGTCCTCGACCCTCCGACCTCTGGAAGGTTTGTGTATCGGTATGAGGAGCTGCGACGAATCCAAAAAAATGGTTCAAATGACTCTGAGCATTAAGGGAATTAAAATCTGAGATCATCAGTCCCCTAGAACTTAGAACTACTTAAACCTAACTAACCTAAGGACATCACACACATCCATGCCCGAGGCAGGATTCGAACCTGCGACCGTAGTGGTCACGCGGTTCCGGACTGAAGCGCCTAGAACCGTTCGGCCACCGCGGCCGGCACGACGAATCCAGGTGGCACGTGGAAACCGGGGGTCATCAATTCCTGATACATAGTGATCCATCGGGGCATTAATAGATCGCGGAAAGTCCGATAAAACTCAAGCGGCAGTCTGTCTGGCCCGGGCAACTTGTTGAGTGCTCCCTTGTTAAGCGCGTCCTCGATGTCGTCCCGTGTAAGTCCAGCTAAAAGCGACGCTGCTGCTGCGTTGTCGAGGGTGTGCGACACGTGCTGCAGTATGTCCTGATCGTCCGCTTCCTCCGTAGTCACCTCTTCGTAAAATCAGCGATAGGGATATGCACAAAGGCTTCTGCAACTGCCGCCTGAGTCATTACGACCCTACTATCGGATAAAATGAGGTCCGTGATCAGCTGCTGGCGGGATCGGGGGCTGTCGAGCACAATGTGATGCATAGACGGGTTTTCTCCTCCCGCTCGGTCTTGACGTCACGACCGCACGACGACCCCCTCCAAACGTTTCCTCGTAAAATATTTTACCTTTAATTTGGCGGCTTTCTATTTGTCGGTCTGGTAACGGTGGTTGGGTGGCGAGTTCGAGGAGCATTGTGTAATAAAAGTCCAATGTGTGGCGATGCCACGCTGCGATGTCTTGTCAATATTGTGTTAGCACACGCCGAAACGCTGGTTTTGCACATCCCGTCCACCATGCTAGAGTCTAAGGATATAGGGGAAGACGACGTTCACAATCCATCCATGTGCATTCCGCGTCTTGAAGGCGTGCCACATTCAGTTTCCAAGGTTCATGGCTGCGCCATATCCGGTGCTGCTGTAGAGTGACCGTGTATATGAAAGCGCTATTATCGGAGAAGGCAAGCGGTCAACGTTCGGCGTCCAACACTCCCGGCGCTAGAGCTCGTGAGACATAAATGCGGTCTAGGCGACTGGCTGAGCGACTAGTAAGGTATGTGGGTCCGGGACGGTCACCATGCATTTTCTTCCAAGTGTCGGTAAGAAGCAGATCCCGAATCATTAGCCGAAGTTCTTGACAAGTCGAGAAATGTGGGACTTGGTCTTTGGGGTGGAGCACACAGTTAAAGGCGCTGCCGAAGATGTATTGATCGAAGCGACTAATAAAGAGGGGGGCAATATCCTCCGATTAGAACTGCGATCGCTCGCGGCGTTGGTCAGTTCCTGATGGAGCTTAAATGTTAATGATGTCCGTGCCCAGCGCTGTGATCGCCAGCCCCCTGCCTGACGGTAGGTAAGTCACTTCTTCGATGGAAATTCCGTCACGCACTATTACTGCCGTACTGCCGGTGACATATATGTCACATAGCCGTACAAGACTGGGAGGGCCGCTATATACACTTCTTGCAACAGAGTAATGTCAACATCCGAAGAACGAAGCATCTCACTTAGCAACTGGATTTTCACTGCCGTTCTTATCGTATTGAGGTTAATAGTGGCGATATGATAGGCTTGTTGCCGAACCGCAGGTGCTAAGTTTTCCTTTAAGATTGGAATTGTCTATGGAGATTCCTATTGTATCGGCACCTCCGCATCCCCCCAAACCTCACCTACAGTCGTTTCTAGAGAGCTGGCGCCGGCGTGGGGCCCGTTTGCGAAACTTGCATAGTGCCGTCGTCGCCATGGTCATCCGCCCACACCGGGGAACTCAAAGCAAGATCGGCTTTCCTAGCTGTCTCAGGACATGGCATGGGTGCTTGCACTCCAGAATGTGGTGGGCAGCATATCGGCATCCGATTGTGCCTCTGTAGACATGTGTGATTTGTCCTCATTTCCGTTCGGTGGTGCCACACTGCAGCAAATGGCGGCTGCCTCTGTGGTAGCGTCGTCATTGAAGGTTGAGTCGTCGTCCTCTGGAGGCTGTGTCGCATCCCGGTAGGAAGTTGCTCTACGCTTCCGCTTCCGTCGCTTCGGAGAGCGTTGCTTCCTGGTGTGTCCTGTGTCAGACGATGGCAACGACTCACGACGTTGGCACAATAAGCGAGTCTACTGCCATGCTATCGTCATGTCTCGCGTCATCCGTATACAGAGGCGGCTCCATCGGAGTTGAATCCGTAACTTGTAAAACAGATGTGTCGTCATCGCTCTGTATTGGAGGCTGGAACGGCGACTCAACAGTGTATATCGGCTGTCGTGGTAATGTGGAAGCGGACGCGAGGGCTGCTATGTGAGTCACGGGAAGCAACGTCGGCTGCGATGGCGGGTCCGCGTCTGCGGCGGCAGTTGAGTGATGCGACGTTGGATACATTCTGATCTGAGGTGTCCTTCCTTCCCACAACCAGAGCAGGTCTTCGGTTGCCCGTCGCAGATGACGATGGCACGGCAACCACCGATATTAAGTTCTATTCGGACCTGGCATACTCCGTTCAGTACAGGATATGTCTGGAATGGCGTCCATTTTTCCGCAATATGAATACGCACCCTACCGTAGGGGCGCAGCGCTGCCACGACGTCCTGCGCCGGTATTTCGAATGGAAGTTCGATAAGTCTGATCGTGCGGAGTCCCATGTCAGAATAATCGACGTGCACAGTCTCCACATTGCCATCAGCATGGCAGAAACGGGGGCCCTGTTCCGTCTCCCAAAGGATCAGTTCACATGTTGCGTAGTCGATGATCTCGACATAAACGATGCTACTCACAATGGACAAGTGAATGCCAAGAATGTCGGACGCCGGGATTTTTGCCTCTTCTCGTAGGAATCGTTCGACTTCAAGTGTCTTGGGTCGTGCAAATTCGTTGCGGAACGTAAATTTGAGCGTCGATTTTCTGTATTGGTGCGCCTTGGTGATCTACATGCTGAGTACGGCACGTGCGAAACGGCCGAGTACGATGTAAACAACACGAGCGCTCGCTCCGCGGCAGGAACACAGCGTGTCCTCACCGCAGCACTGCCAAAGACCAACTGCCACTCAGCTACCGGGGGCGGACACAAGCAGAGGCGAGAGTGTGGCTCCCTCAACAAAGTCAAACATTCTGCGGTGATGGTGTTAACAAAATGGTCTCTCCTTGGGATAAGTGCGCTCGTCGCCGTGGTAGCTACGGTGAGAAATAAATATGTAGACATGTAAGAACAAAGATATAGAATGTTAAGAACGTTTGTTTTACTTAAATGCCTTTAAGAGTTGTTACATAAAAATTTGTAGGCATTACTTTTCAGGGCGCCCTCATAGAATCTTAATTTGCGGGGGTGGATCTCTAGCAATTTTGTTTTTCTCAAACAAGGACACAAGACCAGGTAGCTAATTACATTCGTAATTATTACATCTGCGTAACTAAAACACCCAACATATTTGTTAACGTTATGTATATTCTGATATTTAAGTGTTCATACAACTTTTTCACTCATCACCACCTTCGCTGCCACCTTGTACCTGAAAACAAAACGAAGTATGAAGACCACGTTAAAGTAAACTGATATGATCGAGAGGGCAAGAGTTAATATAAAGTAAAAGTTCCTAAGACAAAAGTAATTGACTGTGCGATTAACAAGAGCACAGCAGATTTAGATGATAAAGATACGAATCAATATTGAGATCGACTAGCAAAAAGTGTCATCGGGGAGAAGAGCAATCTTTTTACTTCTGAACCTTCTTTTCATCAATCTTCTAGATGGTTTTCTAGACGATTTCCTCTCTGTGTCATTTCTTCATATCAGAGTGGCACTGGAACCTAATAACTTTCAATTATGGAAAGCCTTCTAAAATGTTTTATTCAAGAACTTTGGGTGCTATAGAGGACGCAGTTTCCGCACCAAACGCCATTCCTTATAGTACCGAACTGCTGTTAAAGGTTTCTTGAGTACACTCCTGGAAATTGAAATAAGAACACCGTGAATTCATTGTCCCAGGAAGGAGAAACTTTATTGACACATTCCTGGGGTCAGATACATCACATGATCACACTGACAGAACCACAGGCACATAGACACAGGCAACAGAGCATGCACAATGTCGGCACTAGTACAGTGTATATCCACCTTTCGCAGCAATGCAGGCTGCTATTCTCCCATGGAGACGATCGTAGAGATGCTGGATGTAGTCCTGTGGAAAGGCTTGCCATGCCATTTCCACCTGGCGCCTCAGATGGACCAGCGTTTGTGCTGGACCTGCAGACCGCGTGAGACGACGCTTCATCCAGTCCCAAACATGCTCAATGGGGGACATATCCGGAGATCGTGCTGGCCAGGGTAGTTGACTTACACCTTCTAGAGCACGTTGGGTGGCACGGGAAACATGCGGACGTGCATTGTCCTGTTGGAACAGCAAGTTCCCTTGCCGGTCTAGGAATGGTAGAACGATGGGTTCGATGACGGTTTGGATGTACTGTGCACTATTCAGTGTCCCCTCGACGATCACCAGAGGTGTACGGCCAGTGTAGGAGATCGCTCCCCACACCATGATGCCGGGTGTTGGCCCTGTGTGCCTCGGTCGTATGCAGTCCTGTTTGTGGCGCTCACCTGCACGGCGCCAAACACGCATACGACCATCATTGGCACCGAGGCAGAAGCGACTCTCATCGCTGAAGACGACACGTCTCCATTCGTCCCTCCATTCACGCCTGTCGCGACACCACTGGAGGCGGGCTGCACGATGTTGGGGCGTGAGCGGAAGACGGCCTAACGGTGTGCGGGACCGTAGCCCAGCTTCATGGAGACGGTTGCGAATGGTCCTCGCCGATACCCCAGGAGCAACAGTGTCCCTAATTTGCTGGGAAGTGGCGGTGCGGTCCCCTACGGCACTGCGTAGGATCCTACGGTCTTGGCGTGCATCTGTGCCTCGCTGCGGTCCGGTCCCAGGTCGACGGGCACGTGCACCTTCCGCCGACCACTGGCGACAACATCGATGTACTGTGGAGACCTCAAGCCCCACGTGTTGAGCAATTCGGCGGTACGTCCACCCGGCCTCCCGCATGCCCACTATACGCCCTCGCTCAAAGTCCGTCAACTGCACATACGGTTCACGTCCACCCTATCTCGGCATGCTACCAGTGTTAAAGACTGCGATGGAACTCCGTATGCCACAGCAAACTGGCTGACACTGACGGCGGCGGTGCACAAATGCTGCGCAGCTAGCCCCATTCGACGGCCAACACCGCGGTTCCTGGTGTGTCCGCTGTGCCGTGCGTGTGATCATTGCTTGTACAGCCCTCTCGCAGTGTCCGGAGCAAGTATGGTGGGTCTGACACACCGGTGTCAATGTGTTCTTTTTTCCATTTCCAGGAGTGTATTAGCTGTTGCTGAATTCCGCGTGTCCTATGAGTCTACGTGCCCAGACAGGCTTAGGGGAATTAAGGCATTGTTGACATTCCAACTGTCCAAACATCCTTTTCATTCAGCAACTACGGTCAAAACTGAACACTCGTTGGTTAGTGTTGAAGATGTAAATCGAACGCATAGACAATTTGTAAGGATAAAGATGTTTTTTCTTAGTGATAACATACTGACACTACGGATTTATACTCAGCTAAAGAGCGTTTGCGTTGTGCTAATAGTGCGAGGTTGACATCGCATTTACCTGCAACACTCAACTTGCAGCAGTATTTTAATCTGTTAATGATGGCCTCTTCGGAATGAATCTTTTGCGGTCAATGTCAATAATTTAAGTTTGTTAAGGAGAGCACCGATCAGAAGCATAGGATGTGCGTGCCACTCTTCTTGCAAAGGTGCTGTGCTCTGTGTTCGGTAACTAATAGTAGCTATACTGTTCACAATATTCCACTGACCGAAAAAAATCGCAACAACAAGGAAGAGTTGTGTGACATAAACTACAGTTGGTAGACGTGTTTCTATGTATGAAAGATGACGTCTATTCAGATATCACACTATCGCTAGTGGCGCCATTATTCCACGCTGTAACGCTCGTGAGCGTTAGTTACCTTTGAGACTTGGTTGATGTTACTCAATAATGCCTTTAGGTCGGGAAAGATGCCATTATCAAGATCTCTCTGAGTTTGAACGAGATCATTTAATAGGGCTACGAGAAGCTGGATGTTTCTTCTTCGATACTGCAGAAAGACTTGGCACGAATGTAGCCACTATTGGTGGTTTTTGTACGTCCATCCTTTTGACAGGAGGCGTTTGGGACGACGGTCGTTTACTATTGTTGGCAGCTGATGGTTGGAACACTGACAAGTAAATTTTTAGATAATCTGCGTAATCAGTTACGCTGGCCACTGTTGCGATATGTGTAGGGATCGTGTCAACCCCTTCCGCTTCAACAAAAGCCTGAAGATGGCACACTGAAGCGCCGGAACTGGTTGCAAAAAAATAAATAATATCATAAGGACAGCTGTAGGCGTTATATTTTTTCACAATTTTAAATGATGGCTGGCAGAGGTGATCACAAGAATGTACTGTCGTAAGAAGACCAGGCTCTGCACGGCCACGTGACACTACCGAGACAGAAGACAGTCGTGTTAAGCGTTTGGCTACGACTCGTGGTACTGCATCGGCAACACCAATTTCACAGCAGCTGCGACCAATGTAACACGACGAACTGTTCGAAATCGGTTGTTTCAAGGACAGCTTCGAGCCACACGCCCTGTAACGTGCGTTCCACGGACCCAAAACTAATGCCGTTTGCGTCTTCAGTGGCTCCAAGCGAGAGGTCATTGGAGGGCTAGGTGGAGCTCTGTTGTATTTTCTCATGAAAATTGGTTCTGCCTCGGTTTCAGTGATGGCCGTGTGTTGGATAGAAGGACGCCAGCAACCAACCTGCCTGCGTGGTAGACACACTGGGCCTACACCCGGAGTTATGGTCTGGTTTGCGCTTTCGTATGACAGCAAGAGCAGTCTCGTGGGTACCCCATGCACCCTGACTGCAAATTTGTGTCTCTGTCTGGTGATTCGACCTGTCGTGCTGTCTTTCATGAACAGCATTCCAGGGTATGTTTTCCAACAGGGTAATGCTCATACACATACCTTTGATGTAACCCAGGACACTCTACAGAGGGTCAACATGTTGCCTTGGCCTGCTCGATAACGAGATCTGTCTCAAACTGAACACTTAAGAGACGTCGTCGGACAACTTCAGCTTCATCCGCAAACAGCATTAACCGTCTCTGTACTAACCGACCAAGTGCAACAAGCATGTCGGGCACCTGTACAATACAATGCATGCACGCTTGCATGTCTGCATTCAACGTTAGGTGCCAGCATTTTACATTTGCAGAGGCCTAGTCGCGCTTACGTTAACCTGTGATCTTGGAATGTCAATCACTTAAATATCCCAGCTAGACAAATGTAATCCCTAAATTTCATTACTCTACATTAATTGTTTTTCGGTGATGTGATTTACTTTCCGTCAGTGCACATACAGGGTGTCTCATTTACATTGCTCACCAAAAATCAACGTTTTTAACATCATGGTGAAGTTCTTGCTGAGGGCATAAGTTTTATGTATTCCCATAGATGTAGGAAATACGGGGTAGTGGTTAATTTTTTTGAAGTGGAACCACTTACGTTTTATTCCAGAATACACTCACCCTCTCCAAGAGCTATTCAAAAATGTAACACACTGTACCATTTTATCCACGAAACTAGTAGCCATGGAAATGATAAGTAGTACATAAATTCCCTAATTTAAATATCACTTCACTGTATTTGATTAACTAAATCATTTAACTTCTTCAAGTCACTTTTGAACATTTTATAAATTACTGACGAACATTGAATTCTACAATGCTGCACTATGCAGTAATTAGATCTTGTTATTGTAGAGTACCGTATTACATTCCTTATGACAATGGGGAAATAACATGAAGCTTTGTAGTAGCTTTTACTGTGATAATAGCACTACATGAAAAGCAGAACATTTACATGCTCATAACGGTGGCCCTCGGCATTCATACATGGTCTGTGGATGAAGGACGCCCTACATCGTGCTACTCTTTCCTCTTTGATGGCTGTACAAGCATCAGTAAAGCGATGCTGCACGTCGTCTGGTGTCGTTGGAACATTTTGGTAGACAACATCCTTGACTGTTCCCCACAGAAAAAAATCCAGCAGTGCACAGTCCGGAGAATCGGGCAAGCGAAGTAACTGGCCCCCAGTCGAATCCAGCTGTCAGGGTGTTTATGATCCAGAATTCGTCGTGTTCCTAAGGCGGTATGTGCAGGGCATCCATCATGCAATACCACATGACCATCCTCTGATTCAGAGGTACGGCGCCCAAGAGAACGGGAAGAGTGTATCCTAAAAACATGGTATATTGTCTGCCATTTTGGTTGCCATTTGCAAAGAAAGGTCCGACAGTGGTATCACCATTGATTCACTACCAAACATTAACGTTCCGTGGCCGTTGATGCTCTATCTGTCAGTGCGATCGTGGCCTGTTGATGGACAATAATGTATATTTCTCATACTGACAATTTCTTTATTCCGTTCTTGGAGAATGACTCCTCGTCGGTAAAAAGAACATCTGAGAAGAAATTAGGATGCGTCAGAAGCTGTTTCTGAGCATGCTGACAAAACTAAACCTTAATGTTGAAGTCATTTCCACGATGTTCTTGGTGTAAATGAACAAGGTAATAATGGGATTTTGACGTTACAGAACGCGATGTGCACTTGCTTTAGAGACATCAACTTCATGCTGAATTCATCGTGTGCTGACTTGAGGATTCACGGCTACGGCAGCGAGCTCAGCGACCTCAGCAGCTTCGTCTGTTTCTTTTTCTACGATTGTTTCGAGTTCTTGCATTTGAACTTCCCCTTTCACGTAGAAGGCAAATGAGACGGTCAAACATCCAGCTGGAAGGCGATGGCTTGTCAGGGAATCGTCTGCAGTGCAGTAGTTGTGCCTGAACGGAATTTCGCCCCCCCCCCCCCCCCATAGCAAATTACAGTACATGTACGTGCAGTAGAGTACAAGACAGGCGTAATAACATAATAATCACAATGTTCGCTAACAGTATCGAACATAAAAATGCAAGTTACTAAATTATTTCCTGTCAACGTACTTTTTTCGTAGATCAGCAGCATTTCTAACTTGTCGTTATACGTGTGCGTCATACACCCTTACACAACAAAAATTGTAATCTCAGTGTGTACTACAGCCATGTAGTTAGTCAGTTACTGTGATGCACAACTGCACTGGTATGCAGTGTAGGCTACTGTACGCTAAAATAACAACAAATTAGGTTGGAGAGGAGGGGGGAGTGGGGGGGAGCGGGTGGGGGTGGGAAGAAGAGTACCTGTGTTTACAAGAGTCGCAAATCAGAAACAAAACCCACATCTCAATTACAGCATTACGTTGCGTACGTAATGTGTACAATCAAGGTAGTAAACAACACGCTTCCTTCACAATCTGTGTACTCTTTATCAAATGGTTCAAATGGCTCTGATCACTACGGGACTTAACATCTGAGGTCATCAAAATGGTTCAAATGGCTCTGGTCACTATGGGACTTAACATCTGAGGTCATCAGTCCCCTAGAACTGAGAACTACTTAAACCTAACTAACATGAGGACATCAAAAACATTCATGCCCGAGGCAGGATTCGAACCTGCGATCGTAGCAGTCGCGCGGTTCCGGATTGAAGCACCTAGAACCGCTCGGCAACAGCGGCCGGCTACTCTTTATCGTTTGCGAATCTAGGTGTTATTGACAAAAATGGTACTGTGTGGTACATTATTAATACCTCTTGGAGAGGGTATTCTTGAATAAAATGTACGTGGTTCCATTTAAAAAAATTTAACCTCTACCCCGTATCTCCTACAAGTGTGGAGATACATAAAGGGTATATCCTCAACAAGAACTATCCAATGATATTAAGAAGCACTGGCTGAAACAATTTTTAGTTTAACGCATGAGAAAAAAAGTTATTTTGACTGAGAATGATAAATGGGACACCTTGTATGTCAGCTAGGTGATAATGTTGGAAGCCTCGTGGTGCTGCTCTCGAATGATGCTGTTGTGTATAGAAAAGTACCAATGATAAAAAATTTCAACCAAAAAGTTACGGAAAGGCATACAGAGGACTGGTACTTGGTGCAGGGACCGGCACTTGACCCTCAAACAAATAAATGTAACGTACTGCGCATAAAAAGCTAGAAAGGCCCCGTTACTGTATGATAAAACAATTGCCGAACAGTCAGTGGGTGGTTGCAGGGATTTAAAATTGTTGGTTGCTAAACACTGAAGTCATCGTCGCCCTTTCTCAGGATCATGGTACTGTGGACCCCACTGCCATCATGTAAAGTGCCAACAGTCAATACGCAAATACAAAGGAGATGGTGTGAGAATATGGTGTTACGTTAAGGAGCTGTTCTTGCACTTAAGAAAACATTAAATGGAGAACTAAATGAACACATTTTACGACATTACGTGAACGTGGTGTGTACAATAACGCAACTATTCGGAGTCGATGATTATTTGTACCAACATGACAAAGCACCGTGTTATAAAGCAGCTTCTGTGAGCCATTGATTTGTAGTCAAGAACATTCTTGGAATGGACTTGTCTCCCAGAGTCCTATCCTGAACCCAATGGAACGTCTTTGGGATGAGTTAGACCGTCGCTTTGCTTCAGCCCCCAGCTTCCGACATCACTAATGTCTCTAGTTTGGGCTCTGGAGCAAGGTGCCATTCCTCCACAGACGTTCAGCCACCATTCACGTCCAATCGCATCCACTCGCCCAGACCACTTTTATTGCCCCGCTCTGTAGATCAAGTTTTGCGTAGGAACCCATGTACGGAAACGTCATCCAACAACGCTGCAGAGTGTCAAAGTTATAGGAACCGGTGCCTGTAATTGTATGTACACACAGGGTAATTCCGTGACGATGTTACAAACTTTCAAGGATGATGGGGACGGATAAATGTATCAACTAGAGGTAAGGATCCCTGGTTCAGAAACGAACGAGTCGAGACTTATGAAACATGGTACTTAGGGAAAGGCAAGATTCGATGTAGACAGGGCCTTACTCACTTAGCGTTCGTTGCTCATTTTTTTTTAAAAAAATCATGTACACTTTATTAGGAACCAATTGCAAATAAGACTGAAAATAAGGAGCAGTTATCAAATTTGACTGTTAAGACACAATGTCTAATAAAAAATTCTTGAGCGAGTTGCACTCACGGCTGAAGGCCTTACTAACCAGAAATTCAAATTATTTGTTGGCTGAAGGCCCCAATAGAAATAACTCAAAAAAAATTTGACGGCTGAAGGCCTGGGTACCAAGTTCTTAAGAACAGTTAAACCTCTCCAAGAGATACTAAAATATATTTTAAAAAACACACAATCATCACAATTACCAGGCAATATTTAATTAAAAATTATTAAGGCAAATTGCATTCACTGCTAAAGGCCGTGTTGACAAGAAATTCAAATTACTTGCCAGCTGGAGTCCCCAATAGTAACAACTCAAAATTAAAACATTTTTTTAAACAATCATCACAATCTGATCAAGAGAGAAGTGGGCCTCAGACAGTGCTCCAAGAATCGGCCTGGGAAAGTCGCTCAACTTCGTAACTGATGAGACAGGCAGCCAAGAGATGTATTCACTTAACCGGATGGAAACTCAAATGAGTGACAGGTTAAACGCAGACCAACACTCTTGCAAAATCTACCTAAGGTCCAATAACCCACACAACGATGGAATAACCCAGGCAAGGTGGAACCGGCGGACTGTACTGCGTCTTGAGAATCTGGTGTTTAGAACATCCAGAAGCAGAAAGAACCACTATGACCAAAGCAGTCTAAAAGAAACAACATATCTGGACCACAATCAAGGAGGCTGTCGAACTACACACCTAACCGGACAGCAGCGGCAAGGTGAGGAAGGTACACTACCGTGAAAATACTCTAACCTCCAGGACAGGTAACTGAGGCTTTAGCGGCCACTAGGCAGAAAAATACTGCTGGTTGAACTTCATCAATAAACACAAAGAATTCAATGATTAATCAGAGAAGCGAAGGATGGCTAACTAATTTCACCAACTCCAAACACTCCACTCATTGCTCTTCATCTCAGTGACCCTGCGAGCAGCAACGCGCGACCAAACGGCGTGATCTCAAAGAAGTCAAGGTTTCACTTCTGGGTTAATGTTCATTCAACTCAAACGTCCTGGGTCCAGTGGAGAACGAGGTTGCCGCCCTCGCAACTACAGCCACGTGATGACTGGGTGCTGTGTGCTGTCCTTAGGTTAGTTAGGTTTCAGTAGTTCTAAGTTCTAGGGGACTGATGACCACAGATGTTCAATCCCATAGTGCTCAGAGCCATCTGAACCATCCATCTCGCAACTACAGCCCTCGATCCGGCAGTGCCTGCATGCCGCCAGCGGTCCTGGCATGTCCTCGCGCTGCCGGACCTCTCTGCTGCTCAGTCTCAACCGAACTACTCGACACACTGCGATCCTGAAAACACTTGACGCCCTTCCAAAGATAGTACTAGAGTACTGGATATCGATAAGCGCTGCTGCTGCTACTCGTGGACAGACAATGCTTGTAAACATAGTGGCGCCAGTAAATACGAGAACGAGACGCCACTATCCCTATTACACGGTGCCAACCCGCTAATGGCATCAACGCGAGCCGCAACACGGCGCAACTTATGAGTAAACATCATCTGACAGTGGAATACATGTACCGAAACTATTGTCGCTAGGAATGTAGGGTTTGCAACTTTCAGAGACGGTAGTATGGAGCAGCTAACCAAGGTTGTCCGAACTCAAGTGATATGTATCGGCAACCGTCGGGCGAGTCATGGCTGTCTGGGCCTCACTGCACCCGCGCCCCGACTGAACTTCTGCCGCGTCCTAAGTCAAACACTGCCAGGTCCGAACTGCACTGCTAGCGCCTCCCAACTCACTGGCAGATCCGAACGAACCCGAACACACGACAACCGGGAAGTAATAGCATTCAGCAAAGATAATACGTGAGGGCAGATGCAGATAAGCGCCGCCGCTGCTGCTGCTGCTGCTGCTGCTCACGGGCAGGCAAGGTGACAACTCAGTGACACCAGTAATTGAAATTAACATAACGAGGTGGTAGTACAGTAAAAACAGGATGTCAAATGAGATATGGCACGAACACGAGCCATGCACGGCTCAATTTTGTTCGCACCGATCTACATAGGGAGAAATAATCATCACAATAAAATAAGAGAAAATATAGCTCGCTGTGAGACAGTGGAACAGTAGAGAAATACGAGTGTCTGGCGATGTCGAAGTACCATCCTCTACTGCTGGTGGTGGATTGGAGGCGGGCTCGCGGCCGCAGACTATATAGACTATATGTGCTACGTCCAAGAGCTGCTCCTCGGTTATTTCAGGTGCGGTTGTCCTCTTGCTACCTGCAACGGTCGTTCGCTGCAGCACAGGAAGCTAAGAACCGTTTACCTTGAGGCTTTCTTCTTTCTTGTTGAATCTACCCCTGTGTTTGTTTATTTCTACAGCGCCTCTAAACCAGCGGGTGCGATAGCTCTTCCCTACAGCCAGAGCCTCCCTGTCGGCGAATTTTACCACGTGGTCGGTCTCACACAGCGCGTTCTCTGCCACGACCGAATTCTCCGCCTGAGCGAACCTGCAGTGTCGCTTATGTTCTGTGATCCTGTTGTTGATTGATCACAGAGCATGTGAGACACAAGAAGGAAAAGTAGGGTACGAAGTTGAAATCAAGAAGATCCAGTGCAACATGCGTATATGAGAGGGAATATCGAAGAACGTTATGAAGACCATTGCTCTTCTGCCGGCAGGAAGACATTCTACATCTACATCTATATTCCGCAAGCCACCTGACGGTGTGTGGCGGAGGGTACCTTGAGTACCTCTATCGGTTCTCCCTTTTATTCCAGTCTCGTATTGTTCGTGGAAAGAAAGATAATCGGTATGCCTCTGTGTGGGCTCTGATGTCTGATTTTATCCTCATGGTCTCTTCGTGAGATATACGTAGGAGGCAGCAATATACTGCTTGACTCCTCGGTGAAGGTATGTTCTCGAAACTTCAACAAAAGACCGTACCGAGCTACTGAGCGTCTCTCCTGCAGAGTCTTCCACTGGAGTTCATTTGTCATCTCCGTAACGCTTTCGCGATTACTAAATGATCCTGTAGCGAAGCGCGCTGCTCTCCGTTGGATCTTCTCTATCTCTCCTGTCAACCGTATCTGGTACGAATCCCAGACTGGTGAGCAATATTCAAGCAGTGGGCGAACAAGTGTACTGTAACCTACTTCCTTTGTTTTCGGATTGCATTTCCTTACGATTCTTCCAATTAATCTCAACCTGACATCTGCTTTAGCGACGATAAACTTTATATGATCATTCCATTTTAAATCACTCCTAATGCCTACACCCAGATAATTTATGGAATTAACTGCTTCCAGTTGCTGACCTGCTATTTTGTAGCTAAATGATAAGAGATCTATCTTTCTATGTATTCGCAGCACATTACACTTGTCTACACTGAGAATCAATTGCCATTACCTGCACCATGCGTCAATTCGCTGCAGATCCTCCTGCATTTCAGTACAATTTTCCTTTGTTACAACCTCTCGATATACCACAGCATTATCCGCAAAAAGTCTCAGTCAACTGCCGATGTTATCCACAAGGTCATTTATTTATACTGTGATCGTCTTTTTAGAAACCCATGCTGATTCCTACTTAGTAGATTTCTAGTCCCCAGAAAAGTCATTATACTCGAACATAAAATGGGTTCCAGAATTCTACAACTGATAGACGTTAGAGATATAGGTCTATAGTTCTGCACATATGTTCAACGTCCCTTCTTGAAAACAGGGATGTCCTGTGCCCTTCTCCAATATTTTGGAACGCTATGCTCTTCCAGAGACCTACGGTATCCAGCTGCAAGAAGGGGGACAAGTTCCTTCGCGTGCTCTGTGTAAAGTCGAACTTGTATCCCATCAGGTCCAGCGGCCTTTCCTCTTTTGAGCAATTTTAATTTTTTTCTATCCCTCTGCCATCTATTTCGATATCTACAATTTTGTCATCTGTGCGACAATCTAGAGAAGGAACTACAGTGCAGTCTTACTCTCTGAAACACAGTGTTCACATTGTTCATTTGCATGGCGGCTTCGCCGGCTGGTGTGGCCGAGCGGTTCTAGGCGCTTCAGTCTGGAACCGCGTGACCGCTATGGTCGCAGGTTCGAATCCTGCCTCGGGCATTGATCTGTGTGATATCCTCAGGTTAGTTAGGTTTAAATAGTTCTAAGTTCTAGGGGACTGACGACCTCAGATGTTAAGTCCCATAGTGCTCAGAGCCATTTGAACCATTTTGAACCGTGGCGGCTTCGACGCGGTTCAGATAGGGCCGCACAAAACACCATGCGGGAGTAGGAGTGGGTGAGCGGTGACTCGGGGCTCAGGTAGGCTGTACTTAGTGAGCAGGTGCTTGTCGGCTCCGGTAGCAGACAGTTTGGCGACCGACCGCCGTCCTCCGGCCGTGCGCCGGCCTGCTGCAGCCGGCTCCAGCTTCTCGCCGCCAGTGTCCGAGTCTTCTGGAATAAGCGCCGAGCAGCCACGCCCCGCGGCGCGCCATTGTCCGCACAAGTCCCGTCCCTCTTCACGGCGGATGCTCGGCGCAGCTCCTCAAAATCCGCTGCTTAAGAGCGGCCACACCCGGCAAAAAACGCCGCCCGCCTAACTCGCTTACCGCGTGCCGGACTGACCGCTTGCCTTTGCTCGTCACCGTCGTTTGTGGACTTGTGCGGTGTGGCGTGCATCTGGTCTCTCCCCTTACCTTCTGCCGTCCACTTCTCTCTACCCTTCAAACCACAAAGAACCGGAATGTACCGGGTGATCAAAAAGTCAGTATAAATTTGAGAACTTAATAAACCACGGAATAATGTAGATAGAGAGGTAAAAATTGACACACATGCTTGGTTTGACATGGGGTTTCATTAGAACCAAAAAAAGTTCACAAAATGTCCGACAGATGGCGCTGGACAGCAAAACGTCAGTGACTGCGCATGACAATCGTGTATAAAAGGAGCTGTAATGAGAGAGAGAATCTTTCGTCCTTTTCCTTCTTCTGTACCTCTTGTGTACGGCGGACATGGCGCCGCCTTCACCCTCCATCCACCTTCTCCAGTACTCTGATGACACCGCCTTCCTTGCCCTCGAGGGGACTGATGACCATAGATGTTAAGTCCGATAGTGCTCAGAGAAATTTGAACCATTTGAAACCTTGCCCTCGCCCCCACCCTGCAGCGCTCCCAGCGCCTTCTCCAGGCCCATGTACCATCTAGACCGATTCACCACTTGGTGCAACCAGTGGTTGCTTAAGGTCAATCCTTCCAAAACCCAGGCGATCATAGTAGACAAAACCACCCCTTCCTTCCGCCTCCTCGATTTCTATGTCACCGTCTATGGCCGTCCTATCGCCCTCACCCCCACTCTTAAGTACCTTGGCGTCAACCTTGACCGTCGCCTCTCCTGGAACTCCCCCCCCCCCCCCCCCTCCGGACAATCCAAGCCAAGGCACACTCCCGACTCCGTCTCCTCAAGCTCCCTTTTGGCCGTACATGGGGTCTGGAACCCTCCACCATCCTCCATACCTATAAATCCCTCATCTGCCCTATCCTCTGCTACGCCCACCCTGTCTGGATCTCTGCTCCCCCTACCTTTAACAAATCCCTTCAGATCCTAGAACGCCATGCTCTTCGCCTCACCTATCGCATACGTCTCCCCTCCCCCACGTGGATCCTGTACGGCCTTATTCCGTTCCCCCACCTCCTCATTTTCCTCGAACGGATATGGATACTCTGCACCTCCCGTAAACTTGATCCTCGTCACCGACTGGTCTCTCCAATCCTCTCCCACCCCCGTCCACTGCCGCACCTGTATTTCCACGTCCCACCTGCTCTCCATCTCTCCACTCTTCATACCACTCTCCAAAGGTGGCTTCCGCCAGCTGCCCCTTGCTGACGATGCCCTCCTCCCCTCCATCTACCCCTCCTACCAACTTTGATCCTCCCTCCCTGTGTTTGTTCCTATGGGCACCCTCTCTCCCCCTTCCCTCCCTGCTCCCTTTCTCCCCACTCCTCCCCAGGCTTCCCCTAACCCCATACCTCCATTCCTCCTAGCATCTCCTCTGCCATTGGCATCTTTGCTCTCCCCTCTCCCTCCCCCACCCCCTTCTTCCCCTCTTAGCAGGTCCCCAGACTCGCACACGTTACGTGGACATTCGCACGCCGGAGATCATCGCCTAGTGCAGGGCTTAACAACTGGCCGGTTTTGAGAGCGAGTACTCGCATCCGCTCAGGCATGTGCTTTGTGCTCGTGAGCAGGTGCAAGGTCGCGGAGTAGGGAGGGAGGGGAAGTGCGCGCTCACGTTTGAATAGGGCTGCAGCGTGCCTATTGAATTCGCGCAGACTGTGTGACGTTGCAAGTACTATGATCAGCTCTAACAGTCACTTCGCTGATTAAAAATCATGTCAAATCGCCGTTGTGTAACCCCAACCATGCTTTCGCAGTTCAACCCCCATTGGGAGGAATTGTATCTGTTTACAGAATAAGATGGTGTTGCAAAATGTTTAGTATGTCACAAAACGCTAAATTCTCTTAGGAATTTTAATTTACAGCAACATTATATGTCGTACCACGTGAAAGACTACGGAAGTGGAAAATGTGATGCACCAGATCATGCACAGGAAGTTATTAAACTTAAAAGGAAGCTAT
Source organism: Schistocerca gregaria (assembly GCF_023897955.1). Taxonomy (NCBI): domain Eukaryota; kingdom Metazoa; phylum Arthropoda; class Insecta; order Orthoptera; family Acrididae; genus Schistocerca; species Schistocerca gregaria. The sequence goes on from NC_064923.1 coordinate 302,221,285, forward strand.
CTGAAGAAGATCTGGACGACGAAGAAAAATCAACTGAGGCAGCTCTCAGAGTGAGTTACAAAATTGCTTTGCTTTTAGCAAAATCCCTGCGCCCCTTCACTGATGGCGATTGAATAAAAGAATGTTTGGTAGTTGCAGCGGAACATTTGTGTCCATCTCAAATTGAACAGTTTCGGATTGTGCCATTATCTAATACGACCATTATGCGTCGCATACAGGACATGGCAGACGACGTCCAGAGCCAGCTTTCAATTATCCGTAAAGATTTTATGGCGTATTCTCTAGCTCTGGACGAAAGTGTTGATATCACTGGAACAGCGCACCTTGCCATATTTATTATAGGTGTCAATAGAGATCTTCAGGTGAGTGAGGAGTTCATTGATGTAGTAGCCATGAAGAACACTACACACGGAGTTGATATATTAAGTAGAGTTGAAGAAAGTGTTGAAAATATAGGATTGTCATGGAATACTTTAGTTTCAGTGTCTACAGACGGTGTACCAGCGATGACAAGGAAAAAATCAGGTTTCGTTGCACTGTTGAAGGAGAAAATGCAAAAACTGGTCGTGCCAAATGAAATAAGGGGCGTTCACTGTGTGATCCACCAGGAAAACTTATGTACAAAGAGTATCACTCTAAAAAATGTGATGAGTGTTGTTGTTCGTGCAACCAATTATATAAGGAAGTATGGGCTACAACACAGGCAATTTAAAAGCTTTCTTGAGGATGTAGGAAGCCAGTATGGTAGCCTGCCTTATTACCGCGAGGTCCGCTGGCTTAGTCGTGGCGAATTATTAAGTCGATTTTTTTGCCTATTAGATGAGATAAATATGTTCATGGAAATAAATAACATGTGTGTTCCTGAATTGAAAGAGACTTCATGTAAATGTGATCTCGCGTTTTAGCAGATTTAACTAGCCATCTGAATGCTTTGAACATTTCACTACAAGGTAAAGATCTGCTGATTACTCATTTCATAGATCGAATACGAGCTTTTAAAATGAAATTGACGCTTTGCGTGAGTCAGCTGGAAAGAGGAAATCTAGCTCATTTTCCTAAATTATCATCCATGCAAGATGTTCACAAAGACTGTGAACGTTATTCACATAGTTTAGTTGTCCTTAAGGAAGAATTTGATAAACGCTTTCAAGACCTGACAGCACTAGACAGTGATTTTGATCTGTTCTCCTCTCCATATTCAGCGAATATTGAAGAGACTGGTCCTGAGCTGCAACTAGAAATTATTGACCTGCAGTGTGACAGAGAATACAGAGACAAATTTCAGAACAAGAAAAACATTTTGGAATTCTACAGACACTTCCCTCAGGATAGATTTCCTCGTTTGCAGAAACTGGCGGCTACAATAATATCAATGATCGGTTCCACATATGTTTGTGAACAACTGTTCTCTGCAATGAAATATAACAAGAAGCGTCTGAGAAACGCATTGTCTGGTCGAAATTTAAACTGCACGCTGCGCCTACAGTGCACAAGAAGAATTACTCCGAACATAGACGCAATTGTAAAGGGCAAAAAGTACAAGATCACCGAGAATCCCACAGTTCAGTGACGCCTTTTATTGTGTAACAGTTCACAAATTAATACGAATGTAGAAGCATACACTAAGCTAATAAAATTATGTGGCACGTGTACATTCTCCTTTATTTGTTTCATTTGTCGCAATAATAATTCTTGAGTGATGGCCGCGGATTTACATTGACTGGCAGCTGTTGTGTGCCCCACGTGATTCTCCCACTCTCCGCTCTGGTCCGGTAGTGGGGGTAGCGTGCTCGCGGTGCTCAGTGCTCGCGCCTTGCTGCTCACAGCTTGCTCCGCGAGCACGTATGTTGTGAAGCCCTGACCTAGTGTTTGTGTGTGGTGTCGTGTTCATGCTCAAGTGTTCCAGTGTTTATTCGTTTGTACTCCAACGTTCGCGTGTGCCATCTATCATCTCTGTGCATCTTCACGTGCTTGAACATTCTTATCTTGGACTCTGCGCCCGTGAACGGCTCCGTGTGTTATAATTTTGTATGTCTACGTCGTATGTCCACCCTGTCTGTTCTACGATTGTCTTCTTTTGTATCTTTAGTTTTATCTGTGACCAAAGAGCGGTCTGATATGCCGCTGCTAGCCTACCTGTATCAGGTGTGAAATTAACAATAAAGAAGAAGAAAAAGAGAGAGATAGGAATGAGATTCGAACGGGTAAAGGTCTGTTGACAAATGCAGCTGTGGCGAGAATGATTTCGAAGTTCGAAGCTACGGTTTGTTTAGACAATATACCCCATAGTGGCCGACCGAGCACAAGGCGAAATGCTGCTGAGACAGTTCAGGAAGAAATGGAGACTGTAGCGGGTTCGTCTATGCATGGTTGCATGGGAAAGTCAGCGTTCATGCAGTCGCACGTCGCACCTGCATTCCATACACTACTGTTTGGTTGGCACTTAGGCGTACCTTCCGATGCTATCCATAGAAAATCCATCGGCATCATGAACTGTTACCTGGCGATTTAATGAAGCGGAGGGCATTTGCGGTGTGGGAGTTTCAAAAGATGTCGGAAGATGACGATTGGTTGAGTAACGTGTTGTGGACCGACGAAGCTCATTTCACTCTCCGCCCACAACTGCAGAATTTGGGCTACCAAAAATCCTAGAACTGTCGTGGAAACTGCACTGCACGACGAGAAAGTCATGGTATTGGTTGGATGTACCACATCTACCGTTATGGGGCCTTTTTTCTTCGAGGAAATGCGTGATTCTGGTTTTGTAACTGCTATCGTGACGGGCGAGAGGTACGCCGATATGTTACAGAATCGCATCATCCCCAGTCTGGCTGATAAACACCTGCTGCAACTTACGATGTAAATGCGGGATGGCGCTCCACCCCATATTCCTAGATGCGTGAAAGATCTCTTACGCGCGTCGTTTGGTGATGATGATCGTGTGCTCCGCCGCCACTTTCGTCATGCTCGGTCTCCCAGGTCCCCAGACCTCAGTCCGTGCGATTATTGGCTTTGGGGTTACTTGAAGTCGCAAGTGTATCGTGATCGACCGACATCTCTAGGGATGCTGAAAGAAAACATCCGACGCCAATGCCTCAACATAACTCCGGACATGCTTTACAATGCTGTTCACAACATTATTCCTCGACTACAGCTATTGTTGAGGAATGATGGTGGGCATATTGAGCATTTCCTGTAAAGAACATCATCTTTGCTTTGTCTTACTTTGTTATGCTAATTATTGCTATTCTGATCAGATGAAGCGCCATCTGTCGGACATTTTTTGAACTTTTGTATTTTTTTGGTTCTAATAAAACCCCATGTCATTCCAAGCATGTGTCTCAATTTGTACCTCTCTATCTACATTGTTCCGTGATTTATTCAGTTTTCAGTTTTATACTGACTTTTTGATCACGCGGTATTATTAGGTCTGCTAAAGGGAGCCCCACGTTCGGGAGTAGAGTCTGTTGGTGTCAATCCTGTGGCTCTCTCGATAGGCGTGGGACCAAAAGATTGTGGACTAATTCATTCACTGTCAATTGAATATATGCACTTGAGCAGGGCCGGCCGGGGTGGCCGAGCGCTTCTAGGCGCTACAGTCTGGAACCGCACAACCGCTACGGTCGCAGGTTCGAATCCTGCCCCGGGCATGGATCTCTGTGATGTCCTTAGGTTAGTTAGGTTTAAGTAGTTCTAAGTTCGATGGGACGAATGACCTTAGTAGTTAAGCCCCATAGTGGTCAGAGCCATTTGAACCCATTGGAACCACTTGAGCAGGACAGTTGTAAATAACTAATAACATAAAATGTGTGCGTTGCAGGAATGAAATACAAATTCTAGTGTTAAATCGTGTCGGTAGCATCTGTTGAGCGCCATTCTTTTGTAGTGATACTTTTGCTGGGCTTCAATCTTGTGATATTAATTTATGTGATGATCAATCCCCCAGGCTCACTTTGAGCAGCTAATCGATGCAGTGAAGGCTTTATTAAACGACCCCCATTAACAAGCTACTTGCATTTTCTATTAATAAAAATCTGCATAAGAAGCGCAGAATTTGAAATCAATAACGATTGGGCCAGGTGCACCAGCTGGAGAGATTATAATAGCTTTTACTGTCAGTAAATGTAGGGTGCTTAAAAAAGTGTCACATTGTAGTATTCGTAATAGGAGAAAAGTTCGTGTAATGGTATGTCCGTAGACGAATACTTTTTAAGATATGGGTCAATCTGTTCTCTTATACCTAACTGTCTGTTACGTACAGCTCGACACTACAGGCAGTGCTGCATAAGGTTACAAGCATGGTGACATCCTTCAGCCCTCTTTCACAGTGAACCACGCTCTCTTTCAGATACTCCTGGCGCCATTCTGATTCCGTCACAGTCATTGGTCACAAGCTCCAGTGACGTCCGCACATTGTCATAGGTTGGGTGTACACCAATATGCCTTCAAACGTCCCCATATTCAGAAATACAAAAGATGCAGGTCCGGTGAACAGAGAGGCCGTACTACCAGACTTGCTCGACCAGCTCATTCCCAAGAAACTTTCCGGTGAGGTATTGCTGCACTAAAATAATGCTCCGTCCCAACAAACCTTGGAAGGCCCAACGGTACCGACAGACGGATCACTGGATGGCGATATGTAATGTGGCCAGCACTCCACTCTCCAGGCAGTATGTCAGTTTACGAGACCAGGACCGCTACTTCTCAATCAAGTAGCTCCTCAGTTTGCCTCAAGGACTGAGTGCACCCTGCGTGCCAATAGCGCTCAGCAGACCGAATGGTCACCCATCCGAATGCTAGCCCACCCAGACAACGCTTAAATTCGGTGATCTGACGGGAATCGGTGTTACCATTGCTATTGCCGCACGATCCGTAGAAAATGGGGTGGTGCCTCGTCACGCATAAACCACAGTCGTTGTCTTTCTGCATGGGCAATGTTCTGTAATTATCGCCTGTAAATCATCGTGCAGTAATCTGTGATACACAGCACCTGTTAATCTGTTTAGTGAACTGTGAAACCTTTCTGCTTTATATCTCTGTATATGTGCGGTGCAGGGTGCACAAAACCTGTTTTGTGTAGTCGATTGACCAACGGTGTGTTACCTAATGACACATTGGACAGTTTTCAACATTTCAAAAGTACGCAATAATAAAACCAATAAAAATTACACATCAATTGAAGCACTAAATTTTGTCTAAATAAATTACACAAATTATTTTAACAAAAGTCCGTTGCTGATTTACGTACTTAACTTTCGAAACAAAATTCAGAACACGAAAAAGGTTTCACACACGGATGTATGACACTGTTCACTGAAATGTAATTTGTATAACAAGAAAAAACTTCCAAACCGAATGTAAGCCATCTGATCTAATCACTAATTAACTGTGTAATGACAGTGTTCTGTATGTATAGTGTAACCGTACGACTATGGCCTTGAGCTATTCTTTCACTTACCGCGGTGAGTAAAGGTTTTCTCTTCAAAATGGAGCACAGCACCACAGCACAAGTAAATTAAAGTGGTGAACTAAAAATGACATTTAAAATCGTATGTACCGCCACGTGCATTGTACACATAAGCAACATTGTATTTCTTGCATGGTAATAATTTTCGGTGCTAATATTCTACAAATGTTTTTCTGAAACAGTTTTATAGCAAAGAATTAGTTTATAACTTCAAGATCGTGAAATGTATTGACTTTATACAAAAATGGTCTGTTCTTCCACAAATTGTACAAGTGGTTGAGGAGTACTAACTTCCCTGGCTATGAGCAATCCACAATATGTTTCAACCAAATTTCGGTACGATAATTAGGCCTAATTTTACAACAGAGTTACAACTACGCGCAAGTATGCAAAGTCGCGGATTTACCTTGTATCACAACTCTTCACAAAACTCTTTTCAAAATGATGTCCTAAAGATGATGGAAATGGTATGCCCAGGCCTGTAGCTTCAGAGCGGTGTTCTTCGAAAAATATATGGGCCACCAGTGGAGAACATACTACATGCCGCACTGTAAAAGGACCCATGATTGCAGCGGTTCGAGTCACCATAATGGGAAACCCGTACAAGGTGTCGCCATTCCTCGTCTATGTGGAAACATGAGATGTCCTCCTCGTCAAAGAGGATGTCTGGTCCTGCAGAGAAGCGAGATAGAGCGTTTGCATTTTTGTCTTGTGGGTTTGAAGAAGAAAACCAAAGGTGTTCTTCATTGCGACTAGACTTTGTCACGAAAGTTAGATCTCCAACTATGTCCTCCAGTTGCGAAAATATTTTTTTGGGATCTGAAGAAAAGTCCCAACAATGAACTATTGTCCTGACTGCCCTGGAAGATGAGCGCATGGCCCAAATAGCGCTACCAGTGGTTCGTGTTATGTAATGGATATATTCCTTTTCTATCTGCAAAATGTTCTTTTGTTCAGGAGTCATCGTCTTTCAATTGGTTGCTCAGTATTCACATAGTCCCTACGCGTCAGCGCTGCACCAGTCTCATAAGGAGAGGTATCCGTGGACAAACATCTACTCCTGAAAAAACTGGCATTTGTGTAAATGGCACATGTACCCTGCATGAGTCAGTGCAGCAAACAGGGTGCAATGGTTGCTTGCTGAAGCGTCTAGAACCGTTCGGCCACCAGCGGCCGGCGAAACGTCTCACACCAGACGTAGCCTCCTATGTTTGCGTGGTAGAGTAACGGTGGTGTACGCGTACGTGGAGAACTTCTTTTCGTAGTGTAACTGAGGCGGAATAAGGGGAACCAGTCCGCATTCGCCGAGGCAGATGGAATCCGCCTAAAAACCACCCACAGACTGGCCGGTTAACCGGACCGCGACACAAATCCGCTGGGCGGATTCGTGCCGGGGACCAGGCGCTCCTTCCCGCCCGGAAAGTCGTGCGTTAGACCGCACGGCCAACCGAGAGGGCTAGTGATCGAGACAGTTAGTGCAAGCGGGAATGGACATGATATCTGTTCCAGGTATCAGTGGATGATTGCTGGTGCAGAAGAGATCTGCATACGTAATCCGCAAAGCACCACAGGGTGCATGGTGGAAGGTACCTTGTGTTGTTACTAGTCATATCCTTTCCTGTTCCACTCGAATATGAGTGATGGAATAACGAGTGGCTATGTACCTCAATAGGAGGCGTAGTCTCTCTTATCTCATTTTCAAATTCAAATAATACAAATACCTGAAAAAGCATTGTATGTATGAAATACTCTACTTAAAGGCATTTATTTTCATTTTATATGTAGCATGTTTCTGCGCTAATTTTATTTTACTTCCTACTCCCTCTATAGTCTGTTTCCTTTATGCAACACACAACGTTAGCGAGTGTCTCTCTTAACAGAGGTGGGTGGCAGCGTCTTATCAGTGCATTCGAGAAATGTTGAAGGAAACTCACTGCTCAGGGCTCAAACTCGCAGCAGCAGCAGAAGAGGTGCTACACAGATGCTCCGCAACGTTTGTACTGTATGCATGTCTGTACGTTACTGATAAAAACGTCCGAGACCTCATAATTTTATACTTTTTCGCAAAAAAATTGCAGAAAATGAAATTTAATGACGAGACATAGGTGGAAACACAAACACACACACGCAACACACACACTAAATAACACAAAAACTCTCATATATATATATATATATATATATATATATATATATATATATATATATATATATAAGCTTTAATGAGGAGATTTTTAATTTGTGTGTGCGCATGTGTGTCAGAGAGAGATAAGAAATGAATACTTTGCACGAGAGAGATCACATGTGTGTTGAAGAAATATAGATTTCACAGATTTAGTGGCCGATGATGATCTGTGTACAATAATGGTCAGCTATCAACGACTGACAGTTGACAATGATTGTTAGTGGAATATTATATTGTGTGTGTGTGTGTGTGTGTGTGTGTGTGAGGAGAGAGAGAGAGAGAGAGAGAGAGAGAGAGAGAGAGAGAGAGAGAGAAGAAATGAGTACTTTAATGTGTGTGTGTGTGTTTGTGTGTGTGTGTGTGTGTGTGAGAGAGAGAGAGAGAGAGAGAGAGAGAGAGAGAGAGAGAGAGAGAGAGAGAAGAAATGAGAACTTTAATGTGAGAAATCTCAGATGTACAAAAGGAATGCAGTATTTTCCACACATTAAATACAGAGAGATATCATTACTTTGCATGAGGGAGATCACGTGTTTGTTTAACGAATGAGTTATGGAAGTATGTCACTGCATGCATATAATGCGTATCCCTGACCTTCAAATCCTTTAAATATGACATCTGAGAAATGCATGTATTCAGTAACATCTTCGATTTTCAAGTGTAGCTTACATAATTTTTTTCAGCCCGTGTGGTGTCATTTCGATGCCTCACTTTCTTATTACAGGCTGTTCGGAAAGGGGATGGGTGGGGTGTAAAGCACAGTTGGGTTAGTTGGATTTTTTAATTTATTTTTTCGACTGATTGATTTCGATGATTTCGCTCTTTGACTTCCAAGTAGAGGTTACACAATATTTTACTACATATATAAAGTCATATTTATACATAGTTTTAATACTACGCTGTGACTGGCTGGGAAGAGGAGGGGATGAAAGATGGGCGTAGGTTGATGTGTGCTTAAAATGTATTTCAAAAATAATGTAGTTTGAGACGAGTTTTACATGTCATTTTAACATTTTGCGAGAGATATGTGACTTTCACAGAAATAATGTATATCTTTGAATTTCAAATTAAGATTTTCTTCCCACCCCATTTAATACTACTTTCTGATTCGTTGCAAAAAGGAGGGGAAAAGGGCTTTTCATTTCCCACTAACACAACTGGACTATTTCCACCATCTTGGATTTTTTTATTAGCTTTTCTTTTTTAATACTATTCTGCAATTGCCTGGGGAGAGGGAGGAGAGGCTTTTTAATTTTCCATTAACGCTATTGGGTTAGTTCCACCATCTTGAATTTTCGATTGGTTGGAGATAGAGAGTGATAGGGAAAGGGCCATGATTTCCCACTGATAGGGATGATGACGTCACTGATCAGAGTGATGATGTCAATGAAGACATCATTTATAAGAATTAGTAGAGCTATGAAGATTTCAGGGCTCCACTGAGGCGCTAGTCATATGGGAAGTGTCCAAGAAATGGCATAGTATTACTACCAGTGTAACTGTCCAGTTATGGCGTACATTCGCCCAAGTTAATCATTTGCACTGTGACTTCCGGTGAGAGAATTGAGTTCGTAAGTGATTTGTTAGTTTGCAAACTGTTTATCTGCTGTTCAGTCCATAAGATTTGACAGTGACCTCTCTCACCAACGTGCTTAGCCTACGGCAGCTCAGACAGCAGCAGTTATTCCCTTGTGATTGAGGTACTCACAGCACATGGCACACAGGACATGGTGACAGCTGAAGAGTTCGACACCTGCTCGGCCTCTGATATGGAGCGTCGCATGTGGTCAGATAGGCTGATATCGTGCATCTCGTCCATCTTATATTTGACTACACGGTGTTTACGAATCAAGGTTTGATGGCAGGAGTGCTCGAGTGAGAGCACTCATCTCAGGTGACTTCCACCCTCCCAGGGGCTGGCTAGGAACATACCAAATACTGTCTCCTCAGATCACAGACCAGAGATAATTAAAGCAATACACTAATAACCAAAACTAACATTTAGAGGGGAGGAATAGTAGCTTACGATAGAAACAACTTTGGCTGAAACAAGAATACAAGTGTTGAATCCTCGTTAGCCACTTTTATTTCGTCTCGTTGTCTCTATAGAGCTGTACCATGGGAAGCAAGGAGAGGATGTTGGTTGGTGGCTGGTATCCTCGTTCTATAACACAAACTGCACTCAATTATTGTGTTCTTTATTCATAAACAAAGAGCTACTTAAGCTTCCATGTGCTGTGGTACAAGCTCTCTTGCTATTGATGTAGAAGTCCGCTGTGTTCACTATAAGGTTGCTGTATGCTGCCTGTCTCTGTGCTAGAGGCTAGACTGTGGCGCCATCTCGGTGACACGCTGGAACTCGCGTGGCATAAAGACTCGAACTAACTGGCGTAACAGGCTCGTACCTAGAACACTAGGCTCTCATTCAGGAGGACGGATTTTCAATCTCGCGTCCGGACATCCTGATTTAGGTTTTTCGTGATTTCCCTAAATCGCTCCAGGCAAATGCCGGGATAGTTCTTCTTCCCCGTCCTTCCCTAATCCGACGAGACCGATGGCCTCGATGTTTGGTCTCTTCCTCCAAACAACCCAACCCAACAGGCTCGTATTAATTGGTCCCCCAGTCCGCACTGGCGATCCTAGATACTGGCGGCCAAGAGGGCGTCGGCGGCGCATTTCCAGCGAGTCTGTCGTCGGCCTCGATCGATCTTCTTGTGACCGTTCTGCGGCATGGTGTGCTGGTGCCAGCTTACGCCAGCACAACAAGTATTTCAGCAAATATTACAAACTAATAGCAAAAGTAGAGTGAGGGAATGATCGCCTTGTGATTGCTTGGTGCTTCTCGAGAAGTACTGACGTATAAGAAGGTATCATCTGCCCACGATTCTCTTTTACTTCCCTGGCTGTGAGTTCTCATCTAGACTTGGTGGACCAAACAGGGTGGAGTGGTATGCCATTTCGGTACATAGTCAGTTGCATGTGTCGTCCCACATAAAGACCAAGACATGTTTCGGCTTTAACGGAGACACTGTTCTGCTGTGGTAGAGATAACAGGTGCATCACAGGGTGCAAGTGAAATGGCGCAGTAGCGTACTCTACAGTTCAAGTATGCGCGACAGTACGATTCTCGTGGGCAAGACGTAAAGAACAAGAGGGGTGGAAAGTAGTAAGCAAAATTATTGCTATACTGCACGACAATGAAGCACCCTCAACACGGCGCGCACAATAGGAGTTTTGCTTCAACGTTTTCGAGGGGATGTTTAGAAGCATCGGTCATGCGGTTCAGATCTTGCTCCATGTGATTTCCAGCTTTGTGACTAGTTGAAAGAACATCTGGAAGAAAGATATTTCCTAACGATGAGGACTTTCACACAGCGCTTCTCGAATACCTCAGTGATCAAGGTGCGGATTTCTTTACTTAAGGAATCGAAGGGTTGGTAGAACGTTCCGACCTTTGTTTACAGCCATTTGGTGACTACGTTGAAAAACAGTGTCATGCATCTATGTCACTATGAATATAGCCCAGCAATAAAAAATAATACTTGGCCTGTCATAGTAACGTGTAACCTACTATTTGAAGTCACCCTAGTACGAGATATGTTCAGAGCATTCCGGAACATTAGTAATTTCAAGCCAATGATGTGTTGGAGCGCAATGCGGTGGGCATCTCTGCACATGCCAGTGTTCAACGTGCAACTGCTGGAAATTTCATTGTTGTATGTCTGTTAATTATTGTTTAGTGCTATATTGCACGTTTTGTCGCAGAGTTTGCGATTTTCGAGAGTTAGAGGAGCAACGTGTCAACATTTAAATTTTGCTTGAAACTCAATAAAACCTTTACAGAGACGCCCCAAATGATGTAGGAAGTGTACGGTGACGAGTGCTTAAGCTGTACTCGGTGTTACGAATAGTTCACACGTTTTCAAAATGGTCGGACTGAAGTTAAAGTTGACCCTCGTTCACGACTCCCATCAACATCTACCGACGACGCTCTTGTCAGGAACGTCGACGAAATTGTGCGGCCGGCCGCTGTGACCGAGCGGTTCTAGGCGCTTCAGTTTGGAACCGCGCGACAGCTACGGTCGCAGGTTCGAATCCTGCCTCGGGCATGGATGTGTGTGATGTCCTTAGGTTAGTTAGGTGTAAGTAGTTCTAAGTTCTAGCGGACTGATGACCACAGATGTGAAGTGCCATAGTGCTCGGAGCCTTTTGAACCGTTTTTGAAATTGTGCGTGCCAATAGAACACTGACTGTCCGAGAGATCTCAGAAGAATGTGACATTTCAGTTGGATCACCTCATGAAATCCTGACACAGCATCTTGGAATGCACCGTATTGCTGCCAAGTTCGTCCAACGGCTCGTTCCTGAAGACCAGAAAGACCTTTGCCTAACAAAGTGAAGAGTTTTTGGATCGCACAAACAAGAACGACATGTTTCCTAAGATGATCATAGCTGGTGGATAGACGTTGGTCCCCGGTTATGATGCTGAGACCAATGTTCAATTCTCTCAATGGGTCGGGAAAGGTTCACCAGGCCAAATGTCAAAGCCAAGCTGATAGTTTTCTGTGACACTGACGCATTAGTTCGTCATAAATTCGTGCTACAGCGACAAACTATTAATCGATGGTTCTATCGGGGCGTGTTGCGACGCCTGCAAGAAAATGTGAGAGCGGCCTGAAATGTGGGAAGACAATTCATGGCTGTCGCATCACGATAACGCAGCAGCACATTCGTCCCTGCTGCTGCGTGGCTATTGCACAAAAATCGAAAACTCGGTGTTGCCTCATCCTCCATACTCTCCAGACTTGGCACCTGCGATCTTTTTCCTCATTTCGAAAGTTGAAAACCCCGTTGAAAGGACAAAGATTTCCAACGATAGAGAAGACAAAAGAAAATTCGCAGATGGCGCTTCGCGGTATCCAGCAAGAAGTATACTAAGACTGCTTCTGGAAGTGGAAACGGCGTTGGGAGCCGTGTATCGATTTTTGGGGAGAGTATTTCGAAGGAGACCTTGCACAATAAGTAAAAGGTAAGCAAAGAAAAATTTTATGGGCAAAGTTCTGGAATTATTTAAACAAAGCTCGTATCTGGTAGCGGTGTTGCAAGTGCCCACACAAGTTAAGGCATGTATGTTTCGATCACGTTTTATTGGGGCATTCACTCGCCTGACGGCGAAGCCATAATACAAGTTTCAATAGAATTGCCATATTTCAGCCTTCTCGCGCGTGTCGGTCGTTATGGGCTGGGAGAAGCTTACATGCAAAGAAGATGTATTACGGCTTATCTCACCAGAGACACGGTAGTTTATAAAATATAAGATCTTCATTAAAAGAAAAGAATGAATAGTTTGTCTGAGACACATCTTTACTGTGGGTCTTAAAATTAATTTTTGTCAAAGAATTTGTTACAAAAATGCTAACGGAATTGTACGGGAACACAGGTGAGGATCTAAAAACAAGAAAAAAACACGTACACAATAGAAACAGCGTTAGCCGCCTTGGAAGAAAAGGTCATCGGGTGGCAGGGAAAGAGCGCCCAGGCTGTTGCGCGTAGCTGTTGCGTTGGGTGGAGGCTTGCACATCGCGTGTCGTGATGTCGCGAAATTGCTAAAGTGGCTTCAATTATGTTTGCCCACAGCGGAGTCGGCGTCTGGCCTCAAAACGGAGCCTTTAGTGAAAATTCTCTCACGCCTTTGGCGCTTGTTTGAGCAGTCCAGCTCCAAGTATACAAGCCGTCGGCAGCCGACGCTAATCGTCTGCCTTGCGCGTCATGGGTAAGTCTTCCTGCCTGATGCAGACATCTAGATGGAACCCAGCAACACTGTTCATTGCCGATCTTGTGAATAAAAGAACAGTAAACTAAATGTATGCCTATCTTCACTGATGTACGCAGCGAATATTCCTTGTTAGACTTTTGAAGAAACAAGGGAAGTTGAAAGTAAATTTTCAGCGTCATTTCTTCAAAAACGTTGAACATGTACATCACGACTGATTCCATGAAAGAGAAAAATCATTCAAAACTATATTACCTATAGTCATTGTACACAAAACCACAAATTTTATGGAAGTACAGAATATATTACTTACCAGGCCATCAATGTAAGGTATTAGAAGACTAAATTTGAAAATTGTGAAACCTTCAGCTGTTTCAGTAAAACTACAGAACACTATTTATTGTCTGTGTAACTGCAGTACCCATAATAATAACACAATTTTAATACTTCCATCATTTTTTTTATAATTTTATTACGTTATAATGAGGTCCGATGTGCGTCTGATAACGTCCATGGTGTCTTAAACGAGTAGATTCAAACTAGCTCATAGGTTAAGCATGATAGTTCTTTGCAGAGTATTGCTCTGTTTATAAAAGATATTTTAAATCCTCATAAAATAGGTAAAGCTATAGGAAAAGACGTTTAATATACAATATGCACAAGAACGAAGAGGGAACAATAAGAATGGAAGACACAGAATGCAGTAGTCGGACTAATAAGGGGCTTAAGTAGGGTAGGACGTCATACAGGTCGACTTGGAGCTGGAGAGGCACCACAGTACGTTTTAATTTCCTCTGTCTACACTCTTACAAATAAATTCATAAAACTTTGTCAGCATGACCAGGAAGGCTTCAGGAGTCACGCTCATAGCAAAAACACTTCGCAGATACAGATTTAAGTTCAACAATGGATAACAATACATTTAAATGTCAGATCGTTCGTTTAATTATTTCAACTCAAAATGAATTTTCAGAAGCTTTGGTCCTTCGCTGTCTTGTCTAACCTTTGAAGATAATTCACAGTTCAATGTGCAGAACAATACTAGTAGGTTTTCATTAGAATTAGTGGAAGAAGAATAAAATTCAGTCTCTTTTCTGTCTCAAGAATACGCAATAATTCGGTTTGTTGCCCGCAGAAATCAACATGTAATTGTGTTCTCTTAAAGTTACAGCTTCTAGTTTATATTGTTGATGTATCTTCGGTTTCCTCTCCTCCCCAGCGTCTTCTGCCGATTATCCTGAAATGAATATTCTCTCTTGTAATATTCATTTTCTTCTTTGGTTTCTTCCTGTGTTTTCCTCTTCTGCATCGATCTCCGGAAAGAAAAACTTTTTCTCGAAATAGAGTATGGAACAAAAATTCAAATTACTATGATGAGGTGTAATTTGATCACATGTAAAATGTATTTACACCAATACAACCTGTAAGTTACGAATCTTTAGAATTGAAATTTTTTGAAAGACATCAGGAAGGTGGCGTTCTTCTTTGTGCACACACATTAAACGTTTGCGTTCTATGTACATTTTGCCAAAGTTTCCTGTGAAACAACAGCAATTTCTTTATGTATTGAAACTATGAGATCGTTGAGTGAACGAGGCTCGCGGAAATTTTAAATGACACGATAAGAAGTCGCAAACCGACAGAACTGGAGAGCGTGCAGAATATTGAAGATCACCGAAACGTGGGCTCAAGTTTTGAGGAAACATTTCTCGAACAACTGCCATGTATGTTATAGCCGTGTCGGCAGTGGCTCCATCTTGGTGGAACCATATTGCTGCCGTTTTGATCCTCAAAGCCTCTAGTTACGGCCGCAAAAAATTGCGTAGCATTGCAACATATATTTAGAATTTACAGTTACACAAGCGCCGCCTTCTTCAAAAAAAAGTAAGGGTCAATGATCCCCAGTATGGAAACTCCACACCATACGGTAACTTCAGCATTGTACACGGGTTTATGATGCAATTCTTTTTAGATGTCTGCTGCCCAATAGCGACAGTTTTGCTTATTTAGAAAGCCGTCCAGGTGAAAGTGAGCTTTATCGTTAATCATTAATAAACACCATCAGTACAAGATACATCAAACATTGTCTTACAAAATGATATCCGTTCGCGAAAATCACGTTCGTGGATGGAAAACAGACCACAAGGAATGAATGATAGGAGACAACAAGAACAAAGAAAGGAGCATGACATCAGCTGATCCGACGTAAGCATCTCCCCCCCCCCCCCCCCCCCAATAACCACAGTGTTGCGTACCTACCAAGCAAACCAGAACAACAAGAACGCTAGTGAATGACTAAGAGAAAAAAAAAGGCTTGCAGAAAAGCGGATTCTGAAAGCAACGAAGAGACATTTTCGAAAGGCAGTTGCATGGCACTGAATTACAGAATTATGCTAATGAAGCAGGAAACTCCACAGAATGGGGTTCCACCCGAAGACAACAGAATGTGAAGGGAAAAAAACTGGTGAAAAAACAGCAGGAGTGTTACATCACTTGGCAGAGTACTTTAAGGAATTATTATACTCAAAGTATGCTGAAACATGGGAACTAACTGAACAGGTCGGAGAAGAGGGAAATGGGATGCCCTCCATGCAAGAGGTTCGGCTAGCAATAAAAAAAACTAGCTAACAATACCCTGACAATGATAACCTGCTAGCTGAGCTTATTAAGTGTAGTGGAGAACATCTTGTTAGATGCATGCACGCCCTGATCTGTCGTGCATCGTGCTGTAAAATTTCCCTTACAAACTCTTAGGATTTGTAGAGCGGACTAAGTAGATAACATTCTGAATTGGAACCAATGTCCGGAAACGAACCACTTCTGTGCTACAACCACTTGTAACACGACCACTTTTAGAAGTAATTTCGTAGGTGTGACCCAGCACGTCACATGTTTTACAATTCCACATATTAATAACTAAAGAAACGTAAAGGAAACTTAATTAGTTTTCAAAAATACTGCTGTTGACAAATGGTTCAAACGGCTCTGAGCACTATGGGACTTAACATCTGAGGTCATCAGTTCCCTAGAACGTAGAACTACTTGAGCCTAACTAACCAAAGAACAACACACACGTCCATGCCCGAGGCAGGATTCGAACCTGCGACCGTGGCGGTCACGTGGTTCCAGACTGTAGCGCCTAGAACCACTCGGCCACTCCGGCAGACTGTTGTTTACAGTTAATTCGGATGTGCAGCGCTTCCTTGGAGACCAGAGTCACACCTCCTGATGGTGGCCGGCCGGTGTGGCCGAGCGGTTCTAGGCGCTTCAGTGTGGAACCGCGCGACCGCTACGGTGGCAGGTTCGACTGCTGCCTCGGGCAGGGACGTGTGTGATGTCCTTAGGTAAGTTAGGCTTATGTAGTTCTAAGTTCTAGGGAACTGATGACCTCAGATGTTAAGTCCCATAGTGCACAGAACCATTTTTTTGCTGATGGTGATGGTTCCCATTTCTCGAAGCCGTTGCGTAATTGAGGTGAAAAGGGTCGGACATTGTGGATAAGGATCTGGATAAAGGCGACGAGCAGCTCTTTGATTGCCGTGAGCTCCGCCATACAGAACGTTCGTGTCGGTGTATTCTGCAAACGTGTACGCAGTCATATTGCTCTAACGCTCACAAACGCGTGAACGAGGCTCGAACTAGGTCGGAGAGACAGTAATGACGTTAAATGACATCAGCTGATCAGACTTTTTGCAGATGATGCGGTTATCTGTGGTGAAATTCTGTCTGAAAGAAGCTGGATAAATATTCATTCAGATCTTGGTAAGATTTCAAAGTGGTGCAAAGGCTTACAACTTGCTTTAAATGTTCAGAAATGTAAAATTGTGTACTTTACAAAACAAACAAAAACATAGCCTCTTATGAGAAGAATATTAATGAGTCACTTTTGGATTCGGCCAACTCATAGGAATACCTGGGTATAACATTCTGTAGGGATATGAAATGAAATTAAAAAAAATTAAGGCAATAACAGCCCTCGGTCGCAAAAAATGAAGTCTTATTAACCTCGATCTCGGCCACTACTAACAGTGTCTTCATTAGAAATAAAACATTTAAACTGGCATGTCACGTATAAAATAAAAATCAAGCGATAAACCTTTAGTCACAAAATTTTAAAATAGAAAACATGTGTGAGCACCTATAGTGGCTTGCCTTCTATGTTTTCTATTTAAAAATTTTGTATCTATAGCTTTATCGCTTGATTTTTACTTTATACGTGACATGCCAGTTTAAATGTTTTATTTCTGATGAAGGCAGTCTTAGTAGTGGCCGGAACCTAGGTCAATAAGACTTCATTCTTGCGACCGAGGGCTGTTATTGCTTTAATTTTACTTTGAAACGGTCGCTAACAACGCAGCCGCGTTTAAAACTTTATGAAATGGAATGATCAGATAGGCTCAGTCATGGGTGAAGCACATGGTAGACTTCGGTTGATTAGTAGAATACTGTGAGATTGCATACAATCTACAAAAGAGATTGCTTACAAATCACGCGTGCGATCCATCCTAGAATACTGCTCAGATGTGTGGAACCCGTACCAAATAGGACTAACAAGGGATAGTGAACATACAAAGAGAAGGGCAGCACGAATTGTCCCACTTTCTTAAATCTGTGAGAGACTGTCCGAGAGATACTGGAGGAAGTGAACAGTAAAACTCTTGAAGAGAGACGTAAACTATCCCGATCAATGGTGGCTCTAGGAATGTACTACAATCCCCTACGTATCGCTCACAAAGGGATTTCGAAAATAAGATTAGAATATTACTGCATGCATACAGGCATTCAAAAAATCATTCTTCCTGCGCTCCATACGTGAATGGAGCAGTAACAGACCTAACATTTGGTACAATAGCGCGTACCCTCTGCCATGTACCTCACCGTGGTTTGCAGAGTATAAATATAGATGTAGATGTAGCGTATGACACCATAAAAGGAAATAAGTTTATGGAGGCCATGTTTGAAACTGGCATACCACAACAGTTAATACACGTCATGAATTTGATTATGGGAAAAGTAATGTGTGAAGTCGGATACAAGGGAATTTCACACCACATTTTGAAACTAACTCTTACTGAGACAAGGGGATGAGCTCTCATGTATGCTTATCAATGTAGCACTACAAAAGGTAATAAGGACAGCTCAAATTAGTAGACAGACACAATGGCAATAGAGCGGTGCAGGTACCGGCCTATGCAAATGATGTGAATATTTTTGCAAAAACAGAGTCAGTTGGTAACGAAAGATGTAGGGCACTGACAGCAGTAGTAGTAGAAATGGAACTGGAAGTGAACTTCATTAAAAGAAAAATACACGAATAATACGAGCAGAATGAAGGGGACGGACGGCGGACCGCCGCTGTGTTGAAATTGTGTGTCGGTTACATGCTGTCCATCTCGCATCGTTGTACGGATATGTCTGATGAGTTTCCGATATGATTTATCGGATGCGAGTGAGCAGAGAATCGTCAATAATCATAACTATAATTGCCGTTTTTTGTATCAGTATTGTGACTGTAGTGTTCGCTAAGTTCTGGTTGTCTGTTCAAGGTTAACGTCCCATTTCATATAAGACTTGTGGTTATTAATCCCGCTTCTGTCTGTAGGCAGGAAAGTTGTTCGTTAGCGCTCCTATAAATCTACTGATTTTGTTTCTTTATTTCATGCTCCAATCTGTTATTTGATGCAAGGCGTCGGATTTGTGTCTGAGCGCGTTTGTATTTTAAGTGGGTTCACATCACGTGCTATGTCCTGCATGTACTCGTACTATTACTGGAGAGCTCAGTTTCATCTTTTGTCTTATTGGGTGTTTGTACTACTAAGATTGTCTCTGTTTTTTTAGATTTGTAAGGGTGGGGCATCTTAATCTCATTTCTTAAGTGTCTCTGATTGAGGACTTTGTTTCAGTTACTACTGTCTTACACGTGGCTGTAATGTTATTCAGAAGGTTGTGTTCTATCTGCCGTTAGTCACGTGTTCGTTAGCCAACCGAACGTGTGAGTTTGGGGTTTAGTACTCCGCTCCGCGAGGCGCTTGTTTACCTCTCGCCCTGGCGGCGCCAGTTTGGTTCATTTTGTAGTTGGCAGTCGAACAGTACTTGCATTTTGGTCACATTGCACTTTGATTTGACTCCATTAACTCAATCTTTTTCTTGTTGCTGTAATTTCGAGTGTCGTTCGGCGGCGTTCGGTCTATAGTAGGGGCTTGGCGCAGTTCCTGTACTTAAATTCTGTATTTCTTTGTTAAATAGGCTACCATTAGTTTTTCTTTTGATGGGACTTGGATGAAATCTGCCTGCGCGATAGAGCAGGCGCATCGTCCACAAACAGAGACAAGTCTGCACCCGACCGAATGGCCAGTTGGGTGCCGGTGGTCGTGCACCACTTCAGTCTTTCCGAGCCCACTACACATTGCCAAGAAGGGGTTGTATAGCACGTCGATGTATTTAGTTGTGTCTTAACCATTGCGCACCTATTTGCAGCTCTCCTTTTAATTTTTATTGCATTTCTAGCTCATCTAAATTGTTGAAGTGTTAACGGACTGATTTGCCAATTAGGTAATTACGATGACTCGAACTCGGGACCTTTGTCTTTCGCCGGCAAGTACTCTACCAACTGAGCTTCTCAAGCACCACTCACGACTAGTCCTCACAATTTTACTTCCTCCAGTACCTCGTCTCCTACCTTCCAAACTTCACACTAGTGAGGACAGGTCGCGCTTGGGTAGCTCAGTTGGTAGAGCACTTGCCCGCGAAAGACAAAGGTCCCGAGTTCGAGTTTCTATTGGGCACACAGTTTTAATCTGCCAGGAAGCTTCAAATCGACGCACTCTCCACTGCAGATTAAAAATTTCGTTCTGGAAGTAATTATTAGATTTGTTTAATTAAATGTGTTGATGCATGTGTGACTCGGCTAAGGTGGAAGGTTATTAATCGTAGTCCTTATTTGCACTATTGGTTTCTAAACTAGCCAAACACTGGGAAATTTAAGATATGTTAATTTCATGAAGCTTCTCACTATTTATACCATTCAGGACACAATAATTAACACCGGTTTTGTCTGGTTTTTCTTTTACGAGCCTCGCACGCCTCCGCTATCCAGCGGTGTAGTAATTCTCTTATAATCTGCATTTTTGCGGCGTCCACCCGCTTTCCCGCTTGACCTGCAGGTCAGATATGATAGGTTTTACGCTTTTAATAACTTTACTTATGTCTTGACCACACTTTTATTTTTCATCAACCTTACGTGTTTCGAATTTCCGTCTTCTCAAAGGCTACAAAAATACAACATAAGACTGATATCAGACGATATGAAAATATGATACATTTCACCATTGAGAAGAGACTGTTACAATGACTAGAATGTGGCTTCCTAGCTTACCTTTGCTATGTCAGTCATATAAAAATGTTAGATACATTGTATCACGTCAGCATTCTTGAGCAAAAGACAAGTACAAACTGCTACCAAGTGAAACTTTTTTTCGAAGCCATGTGGACTAGACTGCCAGGCAGCTTTGGGTATGTGGCACACACTGCAATTTGTTTCTGTTTACAGTCACGATTGCCATCATAACAACGTATAAAATAATATCATTAGTCAGTACGTGAATTACTTAGAATGTTTTAAAAAAACTTTACAAAACAGTGTGTCACAATTGTTTTCCTAATACATTGGAAGAGCGCGCTATTGGCTCCAGGGCCAACAGTCTGTTAACAAACAAATCTTTTCTTTTGTTTACAACTTACAGCACGTAAATTATTACCAGCTGTAAAAGTTCATAAATATTTAATAAAAGTTAAACTTATATAGATTACTAGAGGATTGTAGGAGAGTTGATTAAAACTCGCATGCTTCAGATACATAATGTGACCATAAAATTGTTTTCTGTAACACAAACATTGTATATCGCCGTGTCACAATTAAGGGAAGAGGGAGGGGTCAAGGGGTACACAATATTAATCTTAACACATTAAAAAATCCTGTGAAAGCGTTTGTAATAGTGTAACCACAAATGTTTATAAAATGACAGCTTAAATAAAATAGCGCGAAAACATTGTGAAGCAGCTATAGTAACGCTGTTTTCAATAATTTTCAACTTGTGCCATGCAGCGAGAGGCGCTGATCAGTCGCATGTGAATACTCTATTGGCATACTTAAGGTAACCTACATGAGGTCTTTTATGGTTGTATGACCATAAAACTGTGTTTTTCTGTGAATAACAAGTATTGTAGAATACCTAACATGTTTGAAACTGGTCCAGTTCCATCTTCGTACCACAGCTGCCCAAGACCGCTCTGTGAATGTTTTAGGAATATGTGTTGAACGTACGGCCTACAAGATAAGCAGACACTAGCTCATCATGCAATGTTCAGAAGAGTGCAGCAGGATGGCTAGCGATGTAATCAGACGTAGATCACAATGTCAGTTTCACCACACTCTCTGTAAAGGAAACGTTATCGCTAAAAGATAATACTCTACAGGTTCAGGTGTAACTATATGTTAGAAAAAATAAAAATCTTAGATTTTCGGTATTAAGGTTTATTTTTACTCTAAGTGTGATTTCATGACATAGTAATCATAATTATAATACGTGCAGGATAGTGAAATATTGATACTGGTTGTTCACAACTGTGAAGCGAAGTTCCTAACTATTGTAAGGTTGAAAGTTCCTGACAGATTAAAACTGTGTGCCGGACAGAGACTCGAACTCAGGATCTTTGCCTTTGGTGGGCAAGTGCTCTACACGTCCTTACAGCTTTAATTCCGCCAGTACCTCGTCTCGTACCTTCCAAACTCCGCAGAAGCTCTCCTGCATACCTTTTAGCAAGGTGGTTGATGACCATGTCTGGGGGACGATAAAATAAAGCAAACTATGTACAGTTGGGGTGAAAGATATCAATTAAGCTAAAATGCACAATGAAAACACCCAGAAATAAATAAGGTCTGTATAGGGCATGTAAATATCACTGCCAATGTAACTGCATAATTAGAAAAGTTCATTAACTTCAGAGTATAAAGCACTCTGCAGTGGCTGTTCAATCCTTTTTGTTAGATAAGATGTATCGCGTGTTTTGTTTTCAATGATGTTCGACTATCGTGAATATGTTTAACTACAGGTTATGGCTGAATGTACGAAAAACTAGGAGAGACTAGGCAGATCTGAGTGTCAACTACCACTTGGCGACATGGCGCGAGCGCGCGTGTGTACCTTTCGTCTGCGGCGGCAGTAACTGCTGTCGGCTCGTCCTGTGAACCTGAGAATCTATTCTAAACTTGTCTCGAATTTTAAACATCGATCTCACACACATCCTACGTCTTTGGTGAAGCCTAGACTCCTAGATATTCCCTGACTAAGTTAAGTGACATGTTTCACGCTGTTTGGCTGGAATAGCGTGTATGACGTTGCCGTCAAATCACTCGCAAGCATTAACTGTCAGTGATCGGTGCAATTCTCTGTACTAGGAGAGTTCGCAGTTCAACTCCATAAGAGCTAAGACGAACCTGTGAACAAGTGTTAACATAATTACTCCTGCAACCGTCTCAGCGCGGCGCGAGAGGCCTTGCTCTGACACCCAACGATTTGCAGCAAGAGAAGAGCGAATTTTTGTTTCTGCATTTTGTGTATATCAAAGCTGATGGCCACGCCTTTTCTCTCTGGCCAATCACTGTGTTCCTCTTGTTATAACTCCACCCACTAGAGTTTCTGTAGCCTATCAAAGGCGTCGTTTCTTTAGTAGGGCAGAGTTTAACTTCTGCTACGTAATAGTGGGACAAAGTGCTTTTTTTACGCAGTTTTTAACGCAGGTGGCTATAGTGAGTCACCAGTGTTTTTAGTTGAGTTTCTCTGGACGCCTGTCCATCATCTCCAGGCGTGTTCCTGCAGAAAGGCTTTCCGAAAGGTCGTCGTTAAAAGCTACGACAAGGGCGGCTGTTGCCAGCGGCCTGTGCAGTGTCTCCAGTGTCACATTGTGTCCACTGGATGTCGTGCTGTGATGGTTTCGGCCGAACATGGGACGGGCGTTGCTGTCATAAAATTCTCATGTAGTCAGAACTGCTTCTCATCGCTCAGGTCTTGGAAATTACTTGCGTGCAATTCCTAGTGTGAGTGTTACTGATTTATAATCACAAAATGTTGGCTTATTTATTTGATTAGTCTATCAATGAATTTCTTACATTTTCATGTAACTACACTCCTGGAAATTGAAATAAGAACACCGTGAATTCATTGTCCCAGGAAGGGGAAACTTTATTGACACATTCCTGGGGTCAGATACATCACATGATCACACTGACAGAACCACAGGCACATAGACACAGGCAACAGAGCATGCACAATGTCGGCACTAGTACAGTGTATATCCACCTTTCGCAGCAATACAGGCTGCTATTCTCCCATGGAGACGATCGTAGAGATGCTGGATGTAGTCCTGTGGAACGGCTTGCCATACCATTTCCACCTGGCGCCTCAGTTGGACCAGCGTTCGTGCTGGACGTGCAGACCGCGTGAGACGACGCTTCATCCAGTCCCAAACATGCTCAATGGAGGACACATCCGGAGATCTTGCTGGCCAGGGTAGTTGACTTACACCTTCTACAGCACGTTGGGTGGTACGGGATACATGCGGACGTGCATTGTCCTGTTGGAACAGCAAGTTCCCTTGCCGGTCTAGGAATGGTAGAACGATGGGTTCGATGACGGTTTGGATTACCGTGCACTATTCAGTGTCCCCTCGACGATCACCAGAGGTGTACGGCCAGTGTAGGAGATCGCTCCCCACACCATGATGCCGGGTGTTGGCCCTGTGTGCCTCGGTCGTATGCAGTCCTGATTGTGGCGCTCACCTGCACGGCGCCAAACACGCATACGACCATCATTGGCACCAAGGCAGAAGCGACTCTCATCGCTGAAGACGACACGTCTCCATTCGTCCCTCCATTCACGCCTGTCGCGACACCACTGGAGGCGGGCTGCACAATGTTGGGGCGTGAGCGGAAGACGGCCTAACGGTGTGCGGGACCGTAGCCCAGCTTCATGGAGACGGTTGCGAATGGTCCTCGCCGATACCCCAGGAGCAAGAGTGTCCCTAATTTGGTGGGAAGTGGCGGTGCGGTCCCCTACGGCACTGCGTAGGATCCTACGGTCTTGGCGTGCATCCGTGCGTCGCTGCGGTCCGGTCCCAGGTCGACGGGCACGTGCACCTTCCGCCGACCACTGGCGACAACATCGATGTACTGTGGAGACCTCACGCCCCACGTGTTGAGCAATTCGGCGGTACGTCCACCCGGCCTCCCGCATGCCCACTATACGCCCTCGCTCAAAGTCCGTCAACTGCACATACGGTTCACGTCCACGCTGTCGCGGCATGCTACCAGTGTTAATGACTGCGATGGAGCTCCGTATGCCACGGCAAACTGGCTGACACTGACGGCGGCGGTGCACAAATGCTGCGCATCTAGCGCCATTCGACGGCCAACACCGCGGTTCCTGGTGTGTCCGCTGTGCCGTGCGTGTGATCATTGCTTGTACAGCCCTCTCGCAATGTCCGGAGCAAGTATGTTGGGTCTGACACACCGGCGTCAATGTGTTCTTTTTTCCATTTCCAGGAGTGTATGTTGTGTCACGCATCGATTTAGCTGGAATTGTTTCAGGAATTCAATATAAGTTGTATTATTTGTCTGACACCTTACAAATGCCATAGTGCAAATTAAAAAATGGGAGAAAGGCTACACAATATCAGTCTTGGCATATGTACATTGCCTTAAGCATGCTGACGAACTATTCACATGCAACTGCTCAGCACCTCACGCACATGCCACAAGTTGAAAATTACTGACAACAGAGCAACTGTAACTGTTTCGAAATGCTTCTGTTTTATTTAAGCTGCCATTTTATAAACATTTGTAGCCACACTATTACAGATGGTTTTACAGGATTTTTTAATATGTTAAGATTAATATTGTGTAACCCCTGTTTCCGCCCCCTTCCGTTAATTGCGACATGGCAATTTACAATGTTTGTTAATCACAGAAAACAATTTTATTGTCCTTCAACTACAGAAGATTTTATATACAGTACTTAAGTGTGCCAACTTTAATCGATTCCCCTATAACCCTCTAGTAATCTATAAAATTTTAACTTTTTATTAAATATTTATGAACTTTCACTGATGGTAGTATTTTATATGCTGTAATCTGTCCATAAAAGATTTGTTTGTTAAATGACAGTTTTCCCCAGCGCCAATCAGTGACTCTTCCAGTATATTAGGAAAAAAACTGTGACACATTGTTTTGTAAAGTACTTTTGTAAAACATTGTAAGTAATTCCCATATTGACTGATGAAATTATTTTATACGTTGTTCTGATGACAATTGCGATTGTAAACAGAAACAAATTGCAGCATGTGCAACGTACCCAAAGTGGTCTGGTGGTCTAATCCACATGGATTCCAGGGAAGTTTCGCTTGGTAGCAGTTTGCACTTGTCTTGTGAGCAAGAATGTTGTCGTGATACAATGTATCTAACGTTTTTATATGTCTGACATGTCTGCCCCGGTAGCTGAGTGGTCAACGTGACCAATCCTAAGGGCCCGGGTTCGATTCCTGGCTGGGTCGGAGATTTTCTCCGCTCAGGGACTGGGTGTGGTGTTGTCCTAATCATTATCATTTCATTCCCATCGACGCGCACATCAAAAGACTTGCACCAGGAGAGCGGTCTACCCAGTGGGAGGCCCTTGTCACATGCCATCATCATCATCATGTGTCTGACATAGCAATGGTAAGCTAGGAAGCCACATTGTAGTCATTGTAACAGTCTCTTATCAATGGTGAAATGTATCATATTTTCATATTGTCTGATATCAGTTTTATGTTGTATTTTTGTAGCCTTTGAAAATGATGGAAAGTCGAAACACGTAAGGTTGATGTAAAATAAAAGTGTGGTAAAGACGTATTAAAGGTGTATATAGATGGCTGCGTCATCTCACAGCATTTTCTTGCAAATTGGAACTTTTAGTTTTGATGAATGAATTCGCAAATATCAAAGTATGTGACATGTCACATGTCTTTTCTAGCATTGTCTTACAAGCTTAGATTACTTGCGCTGTAGACCTTATAATTTTCTATAAATTTCAAGCTGACACCTCTATCTGCCCCTGAGAAGAATGGGTCTTACCAGACGAGCAGACAGACGGATGAAACATCGAAAACATTTTTTTATCCGATATAATCACAAATTTACAATTTTCAATTTTTTCCTTTAATTCTACATTGATATGTTGCTTCTTGTCAATTTTTATGATTGTTGGTCAATGGGTTTTGATAACGAGTGTGTATCAAAATATGTGACATGAATTGCCATATCTTTTGAGTGGATTGACTTACAAGATTAAAGTTTCCATTCCCCTTAAGAGACCATTACCTTTAGTGTGTGACAAATTTCAATTAGATACATCTACCCATTCCTGAGAAGTACAGGTCTTAACAGTGGGACAGACAGATAGACAGGCAATAAAGTGGTGCTATAAGGGTTCCATTTTTACCAGCTGGGGTACAGAACCCTAAAAATGCTCAAAAGTATCTCAATGCTCAGATTTTTTGTAGTATTCAAAAGTATTTCTCCAGGAAATTACGTAAAGGATAGAAATTGCAGTATTTGAAAGTACTTTACAGAGGGCTCAAAAGTATCCGAGAGTCCTGAATTTTTTACATTATATTCGATAGTAATTATCCAAGAAACTACATAAAGGGTATAATTTTCAACGTGTCATGTACCCTACAGGATGCTAAAAAGTATCCAGATGTTGTGAATTTTTTGCGACATATTCAAAATATTTATCCAAAAATTAAGTAAAGCAACAGTTGCATACTGGAAAGCTCGATTTCTGTAACACAGATGGTGTAAGGCGCAACAGAGCCTCAAATTATTTTCCTCATCTAAACTGTTCAGTGATATTTTCTTCAGGCTATTATGAGCAGCAGATACATATTTCAGAAATCCCATGACACAGAGCTGCATTAGAACAATATTTATTTACTACCAGTTTCAGAGTAAGGCGTCATCTGGTGTGACAAATTGCACAATATAAATCACATGTCACTCATGTAGAAACATAAAATCACATTGACTATCAATCTCATGAACAAATAACTTTCCACTGCGCCTGTCAGGTTTTCACAAGGGATACAGGTAGCCATCACCAAGATCTAACTCACTGATTGAGCCTTTTTCTTGTTCTGGTAAGTTATCTTCCTCATACCTTATGCACATGACTCTCGGTTCAGTGTTATATGATACACATGCCTCACTGCAAAACACACATGAGCACTATCATTGATCAAACTAATAACATAAAATGCTCGTGTTGACAAGAACTACCAAAGTAAACAACGTTATTGCTGTGCCAAAAACTCTTCTCTAATACTGATACCACAGCCAGTCACATATTATAGCGACTAGTGCTAGGGCTTTAACTTTATCTTGAAAAACAAAACTTTGTAAACCAAACAAACAAACACACACACACACACACACACACACACACACACACGTACACAAATCTGAATTTTGCACCATATTCAAAAGCATTATCTCTGACAGTATTTCTGTCAAAAATAAGAGTGCAGCTAAAATTCTACCTCATCAGTGTATTTCATCTCTAGTAATGCTTATATCAAATTTCGTCGTCCTCTCTCTCTCTCTCTCTCTCTCTCTCTCTCTCTCTCTCTCTAATGGTTACTTTAATGAGGAATCAAATCGTTTAACATATCATACCATCACAGTCTTATTCTCTTAATCATTTTTCAGCATATCATCTGTCGCAAACAGTAGATTGTTGCAAGAGCACAAGTGAATCACATAAGCTGTCAGCTTCTATTCTATGATGACCAGCTTGTAATATTGACAAAATAATTCAGTCTATAATTTCAGTTCGTCGCTGAAAACAATTACGATCTTTCACCATCTACTCCAAAGATCCAACATGTGCTGTTCAAAATTCGAAATACCGTGCACTATTTACGTGCACTGTTTCAAGATCTTCCAAATTTGTAAAATGCTTTTGTGGATAGCTTTCAGATGGTTCAAATGGCTCTGAGCACAATGGGACTTAACATCTGAGGTCATCAGTCGCCTAGAATTTAGAACTACTTAAACCTAACTGACCTATGGACATCACACACATCCATGCCCGAGGCAGGATTTGAACCTGCGTCTATAGCGGTCGGATAGCTTTCAACTCATAGAATGTTAAAGATTAAAACTGTGGCCAGACTCATACTCGAACTCGGGACCTTGGCATTTCACAGTTTCACGCTAAAGGCAAAGGTCCCAAGTTCGAGTCTCAGTCAGGCACACATTTTAATCCACCAGAAGGTTTTATATACAAATCAAAAACAGTTTTGCATCACCCCAGTTCCCAGAACTCCTCAAGATAGACGTTGACTGTGGATATTGTATCACAGACACGGTCCCTTTGACTGTTCAGAGATGTCACTAAACCCGCCCAAAGATGGCAACAACCATGCATGAGCAGCCCTTATTATACGGAGGGGGTCCAACAGCCAATCAGTTCCAGTCTTTTCTTCAGGAAGGAGGTACACGAATCGTGTTGTCTGTAATTCAACCATGCCTAGACGGTCAATGCCGCCGTTCGATCGCGTCCACATTTTTACTTTGTGCCAGGAATGGCTCTCAACAAAGCAAGTGTCCAGGTGCCTCGAAGTGAACCAAAGCGATGTTGTTTGGCCATGGAGGAGCTACAGAGAGACAGGAACTGTCGATGACATACCTCGCTCTGGCCGCCCAAGGGCTACTACTGCATTGGATGACCGCTACCTACGGATTATGGCTCGGAGGAACCCTGACAGCTACACCACTGTGTTGACTAATGCTTTTCGTGCAGCCACGGGACGTCATGTTACGACTCAAACTGCTTGCAGTAGGCTGCATGATGCGCAACTTCACTCCTGACTTCCATGGAGAAGACCATCTTCACAACCACGAGACAATGCAGCGCAGTAGAGATGGCCCAACAACATGCCGAATGGATCGCTCAGGATTGGCATCATGTTCTCTTTACCCATGAGTGTCGCATATGCCTTCAACCAGACAATCGTCGGAGACGTGTTTGGCTGCAACCCGGTCAGGCTGAACGCCTTTGACACACTGCCCAGTGAATGCAGCAAGGTAGAGGTTCCCTGCTGTTCTGCTGTGGCATTACTTGGGGCCAACGTACGCCGCTGATGGTTATGGAAGGTGCCTTAACCTCTGTACGATACGTGAATGCCATCCTCCGTCCGATAGTGCATCCGTATCAGCAGCACATTGGCGAGGCATTCGTCTTCACGGACCACGATTCACATCCTCATGTCCACATCTTGTGAATGACTTCCTTCAGGATAACGACATCGCTCGACAAGAGTGACCTGCATGCTCTCCAGATATGAACCCTGTTGAACATGCCTGGGATAGGTTGAAAATGGCTGCTTATGGACAACGTGACCCACCAACCACTCCGAGGGATCTACACCGCATCGCCGTTGAGGAGTGGGACAATCTGGACCAATAGCGCCTTGATGAACTTGTGGATAGTATGCCACGACAAATACAGGCATCCATCAATGCAAGAGGACATGCTACTGGGTATTAGAGGTACCGGTATGTATAGCAATCTGGACCACCACCTCTGAAGGTCTCGCTGTATGGTGGTACAACATGCAATAAAGATGGCGGAAATGATGTTTATGTTGTCTATTCCCATTTTCTGTACAGGTTCCGGAACTGTTGGAACAGAGGCGATGCAAAACCTTTTTTGATGTGTGTATATGATCCATCTGTACCATGAGATTGATTAGTGTGCACCAGATCTAAGAAGGTAAACAGTTATATTCATATTAGGTCTACAATTTGGCTTCAGTCGTTTTGCAACATACGGTAGTAGCTGCACGTGGTGGTGAAGGTGGTAGGTCGTGTCATACAATAAGGTTATGCATTTGTAAACATGACGTCATTAAAATATCGTTCTATTTGTGACTGCATCAGAAACTTATCCTCGATTGAATACATCATTTTACGAGTCAAATGATCGTCATCTGCGGGGAGTTCTAATTTTCCGTTTTAACATGAAGAAATCTGCTGCTGAGGCTCATTAAATGCTGGGTAAGACCTATGGTGAGGCACGTTTTAGTGAAAGAACGTGCAAAGAATGGTTTCAACGCTTCAAGAACAGTGATTTTGACGTGAAGGACCGGCATGGCAGTGGAACGTTTGATGAAAAAAAAAAGATATGTAATATTTATTATGTAAAATGTGAATGAATGAAAAAATGGGGAAGAAATGGCTTTAAATATTTATGTTATTTACTCTTTCAGTACGAACTTTGTTGTAGAACCCCTTATTTACGTGTGGTAATATAAATTCATTTCCACAGAATTAAGCACATTTAAAATTACGTGAACCTTAGTACCCTCTCATGCGGATAAATTCAAACTAATTGATTAATAACATTTATTTGAAACTTATTTAAATTAAATTTTTTTACGTATTTCGGTCTTGGCACACATTTTCTAGATGCAGTGGGTTTTTAAATACTTACTGAATTCTTTCCCGGCGTTAGCTATGGAACACAAGACTGTCTCTGTTAGCATAAAATGGTTAAATATTGCCAAGCCGACCTGAACGTTTAATTATCATTGACAAAACCCACTTCACTATACGTTTAAGCTATTTGCTTTAGAAATGGAAAGAATCAACAAATTAACAACTTCAACGTTAATTATCCGCCTATGAATGCACAAATGTAAAACCAGTAATAAATTCAGTCAGCCTCAGGATCGCTGCAAAAGAAAAATATTTCGTAATTCAGTGCTAATTTTACCTACTCCCGATTTACGGGTTTGGTTAATTTTATAGCGGAACAATTTTTTAAATGTGCCGTCGCTGAAAATCGTTCGGTCGCGGCACAGCCCAGCAACACCAAAGATAATCGCTAAAAGTGCTGAAAATTCTTAAAAGAAATATTATAGGTGACATGGGCAAGCTAATTTACATTAGTAATACACAACTTTGATAAATTATAACCATAACAATATTTGAAATAACACACCTTTGTAATTTTTCCTCTAATGGCGGCTAAAGATAGATACAGACAAACGAAGTCTACTCATTCATATAATGCTACGTCACAGGTTCCTCTCTCTCTCAGCTCTCGAGGAAGACGACAAAGACTACACATTATGTAGCGCTATTTATATTATTGCTGATTGTGAATGTCTCTTTGTAATCTTACAACACTATTTTCCTCTGTGGCTATATTTTAAATTTTTTCATCGCAGATATTAACACATTTCGTAATTACATTATGAGTATAGAAATATTACAATCACAAATACAGCGAGAATATTATTACAGAAAATATTACAATAATAACCAACGTCCTTTACACAAAATGAAATAATATTTTTGTTAAACAATAACAGTACCTACGAATTGCTTCATAGCGGCGTACATAGTACAATTAATTGTCATTTCATTTTATTAATAGTGTGTGTGCTGCCAGGGAACGTTACAAACGGACGGAGAAGTTTTTAGAAACTGGTAAAACCGACAGAAATAATCACACGAGATCGGTAACGCAACTGAAGCGTTTGAGCGTAACATTGAAAGACAAACGGCCACAATAAAGCGATTAACATGAAAAGGTGATTTTGCAACATGACACTGGTCAATCCCATGTCACAAAACGAATCAAACCTTATTTGCAAACGTTAAAATGAGAAGTCCTAGCTTACTCGCCGTATTCTTCAGATATTGTTCTCTCTGATTACCACCTTTTTCCATCAATGTCACACCGCCTGGCAGACTATCACTTGCGGTCATATGACCAAGTGCAAAGCTGGATCGATTCAAAGAGCTCCTCAAAAGACGGCGAAGTCTTCCGCCGTGGGATTTGTATGCTGCCCGAAAATGAGAGAAAGTAGTGGCCAACGATGGCCAGTCCTTCGACCTGTAATTTTTTTGTAAGTTTTTCACAGTAAAACTTCGAACTTCGAGGAAAAAAAGGCGAAGGCAAGGTTGTAGACCCAATAGCTTCAGGAGCATAAGAAGGAAAAGAGAATGATTTGAATCCACACAAATTAAACCAAATGCATTATTAATGTCTATATTAGTAATATGACTGCGAATTGAGTGATACATAGTTAAAGCTTTTGTCAATAGTCGGCGCAGCAGTTTATGACGTCAGTAAATGGGGTTAGAGGAAAATTTAAAAACCAAGACGGCATATGGTGGAAAATTTAAAAATCTAAGGTAGAGTTGGAGGGAAATTCAAAAATCAAACATGAAGATGATAGAAAATTTAAAAATTAAATAAGGCAGATGGTGGTAAATGAAAAAAGTTGCAATTGGTGATAGCAGTAAAGTTAAAATATGCCAGGTGGTATGGACCAGAAAATTTTTTCAGTCAATCACAGTGCTTAACGATCCAAGATGGTTGTGGGTGGAAACTTTTTACAGTAAATTACAGCGCAGTACTGTTTGCATTTTATTCAATTATACTATAGACATAAAAAAGCTCAACGCTCTTAATTTTTTGTCCAATATTGGAAAATATTTATCTAAAAAAGTATATAAAATGTGTAAACTGCAGTACTTCAAGGTGTTTACAGAGTGCTCAAAAGTATCCGAATGCTCTGAATTTTTTTCTTGCGCCATATTTAGACGTCATGTTTTGTTAGAAAAGAAGATGCATTTAAGAAGCACGTACTTCAACTTCCCATCATACCAGTTTTTCAGAGATATATTAAAGAATTCTGAAAGAAGAAGACAGACCAAGATGAAGAAGACAAAGTTAAAGTCAAGAATAACAATGTACTTGTGAAAGTAGGGGATGGAGATACTAGAGGAGAAGAAGAAGATTAATAAGGAGACGATGACCACAATGACAACGATGATGATGATTAAGAAAAGGACAATAAAAGTGAGGGAGATGATGTTCATTTTTGTAATACAACCTACGACCAGCTTAGAGACAGAAGTGATGACACTTTCTGCAGGATCTGACCATCATTTTGTAGGACAATGCTCAAGCAGTTACAGTGCAAGCTGTTACTGATTCGTTTGACTAATGGGGCTGTTAAGTGCTATACCACGTACTGCACTCCCCTGACGTAAGCCCTCGTGAGTTCAACTCGATTTATAAACTGAAGGAAACACTTCACGGCATTCACTTCAGAACTGCTACAAATTCGTCGGGCAATAGACCGCACCGCTCGAGTCGTCAACACAACTGGCACTGCTAAGAGCACCCTACGACTTCCACATCGCTGGCAATGGGCTGTACACAATGCTGGTGACTACTTTGAAGGTCAGTAAAACTTTGAACCATATCTATTTTGTACGAGCTGTAAGTAAATAGTTTCCACTACTAAAGTTCCAAACCAAGTATAACCGCTGCGGTATACATGATCTGGCATTAAGATAACTGAAAAAAATTTCGCTTTGCGCAAAACACAAGCGTTATCGAAACAGACTTGAAACATGATGTAGGTAATAGGGTAATCAGTAACATCAGTATATGTGTTTCTGAAAAAAGATTATCCTTATCTTTGTTCCATCTGGAATTCCGGTCGTTTGTTCTTAATTTCTCACCAAGGCCGTTTGCCAAATGATCCGTCCAGCTTTTTCCTGTAATAAATTCGAGTCAGTGGAAATAATATTTTTTTAAGAACTGTCAAAAATTGTTCAGGGAGGGACCACATAAAAAATTATGTCATCCAGGCAGAGCTGGTAATTTATAACTTATATGAGAAGATTAAAGAATACGGATAAAATGGAGGAAACACGTCAGCAGATGTAAAAAAACCTTCAGGAAGAACAGTTGAAGGACAGCTTAGAGAGAGATGGTGATAATTATATGATGTCGGCACAGGCATAATGCCTAGGCGTTGAAATGGAGAAGGAGAAGATTATCGCTTAACTGCAACGAAACATAGTGCCTATGGTTTCTAGCACTGAATCCTTGTAAAAGCGATATTTTGTCGTCCAAATGTAGAGAAGCAGTCAGCGTACGCGACCATTTTAAATTTTTAGGACCGAGGGTAGGTGGCAAGCTTGTTTGAAAAAATCGCGTTCGAAATCTTGAGCAGAAACTGAATGCTGCTATCTTCAGTATAAGAGTAATTTCCACGATCTCTGGCACGGAAATGCGAAGGCTTGTATATTGTTGCTTATTTTTACTCTCTTATCTCGTATGGTAATATACACCCCTGGAAATTGAAATAAGAACACCGTGAATTCATTGTCCCAGGAAGGGGAAACTTTATTGACACATTCCTGGGGTCAGATACATCACATGATCACACTGACAGAACCACAGGCACATAGACACAGGCAACAGAGCATGCACAATGTCGGCACTAGTACAGTGTATATCCACCTTTCGCAGCAATGCAGGCTGCTATTCTCCCATGGAGACGATCGTAGAGATGCTGGATGTAGTCCTGTGGAACGGCTTGCCATGCCATTTCCACCTGGCGCCTCAGTTGGACCAGCGTTCGTGCTGGACGTGCAGACCGCGTGAGACGACGCTTCATCCAGTCCCAAACATGCTCAATGGGGGACAGATCCGGAGATCTTGCTGGCCAGGGTAGTTGACTTACACCTTCTAGAGCACGTTGGGTGGCACGGGATACATGCGGACGTGCACTGTCCTGTTGGAACAGCAAGTTCCCTTGCCGGTCTAGGTATGGTAGAACGATGGGTTCGATGACGGTTTGGATGTACCGTGCACTATTCAGTGTCCCCTCGACGAACACCAGAGGTGTACGTCCAGTGTAGGAGATCGCTCCCCACACCATGATGCCGGGTGTTGGCCCTGTGTGCCTCGGTCGTATGCAGTCCTGATTGTGGCGCTCACCTGCGCGGCACCAAACACGCATACGACCATCATTGGCACCAAGGCAGAAGCGACTCTCATCGCTGAAGACGACACGTCTCCATTCGTCCCTCCATTCACGCCTGTCGCGACACCACTGAAGGCGGGCTGCACGATGTTGGGGCGTGAGCGGAAGACGGCCTAACGGTGTGCGGAACCGTAGCCCAGCTTCATGGAGACGGTTGTGAATGGTCCTCGCCGATACCCCAGGAGCAACAGTGTCCTTAATTTGCTGGGAAGTGGCGGTGCGGTCCCCTACGGCACTGCGTAGGATCCTACGGTCTTGGCGTACATCCGTGCGTCGCTGCGGTCCGGTCCCAGGTCGACGGGCACGTGCACCTTCCGCCGACCACTGGCGACAACATCGATGTACTGTGGAGACCTCACGCCCCACGTGTTGAGCAATTCGGCTGTACGTGCAAGTGTCTCCCGCATGCCCACTATACGCCCTCGCTCAAAGTCCGTCAACTGCACATACGGTTCACGTCCACGCTGTCGCGGTAGGCTACCAGTGTTAAAGACTGCGATGGAGCTCCGTATGCCACGGCAAACTGGCTGACACTGACGGCGGCGGTGCACAAATGCTGCGCAGCTAGCGCCATTCGACGGCCAACACCGCGGTTCCTGGTGTGTCCGCTGTGCCGTGCGTGTGATCATTGCTTGTACAGCCCTCTCGCAGTGTCCGGAGCAAGTATGGTGGGTCTGACACACCGGTGTCAATGTGTTCTTTTTTTCCATTTCCAGGAGTGTATTTTGAGGCGACTCTGAGCATTCACTAACAGTCTTCTTAAATCAGATTTATTCAGGTGCCTCTCAATTCTAACTCTACATCTACATCCATACTCCGCAAGCCACCTGACGGTGTTGGCGTACATATATTACATCATGAGATTTTTTGTTGAGAAAATGGACCCATTCAGAAGAAAATGTTCTATTCATTCAGAGAACACTGCTAGGAAAAACGATGCGTCATTGGATACTTCTTTCTTAAGTTTTGCTAGAAAAGCACATGCGCTACTCAGAAGGTTTCATTTTCAGTAGGCATTCAGCACAACTGAAAAAAATTTAGTGATAAGCTACTGTTCATTTGAGCATTTCATTTTACCCACTGGATTGTTGATTTTCATAAATCGTGACATCTTCTTTGCTGTACGTTGTATGTTTGTGCTAAATTTAGCTTTGATTGAGCGATATGAGCTCTTTCAGTAACCTCTTTGTAAGCACACTACAGTATTTTTGCAACTGTATTTCTATGTATCAGTTAACAAGAAGCTTTTGCGGTTTGGAAGCTGCGAAGTGTTCCTTGTTTGGATGTGCAGTCGCCATTCTTGCAGAATTCTTCGTCGATTTCAGTTTTGTTTGGGTTATGAGGTGATATGGCTCTGGTTGGTACGAGGTTAGTCGTGTCAGATAATTTCAATTACTTGCAGTGACGGCTATCAAGCGAATAGTTAGGTTATTTAGAGAGTGTACTCTAAAATTATGTGCAGGTTAATTCACAATTACTTTGCGCTCATGCTTGAGGCAATATTCATCTTCATGGTGAAATGAAACCTCACAGGTAGCTAATTGTGGATTAAATGGAAGCGGATTATAGGAACAAATGTTATCTCATCAACGCGTCATGCTCCAGATTCAACGTTATCCTTCTCTCCTGAAATATAAAAGGGTCGATGCCTTGTATAAAGTTCTGTGTTAATAATACATGCCTCCGATTACGCTTTGTGAGATTTACTTTTATATTTACTGACCTGAGAACCTACATGGAATCGTGAATTAACTGTATTCTTTTGGTAATGATGTACCTATATATTAAAGAGATTCGTCCCTGAATTATTTTTCTTCAAACCAAATAATTTCTTCGTTATGCAACGGCACGTTGCCACACGGCAGTTTTGCTATAACTTGATGATCCCAACCACGGCACGTGGATGTTCTGATGCATCAGAGACAACTCACTAAATGAAGTCTGCGATTACAAAACGTTGGATATAAGTACTCTGTCGTTGTTCGAATTAGGTTTCAGAAACTGCTGTTACAGATGAGCTGTACTTTCTCAATGTACTGCAGATTGATTTGGCAGTTTACTGAGGTATTAGCTCGAAATGGTAGTCAGAACTTGTGCGCTGATCTTAATGGCTCAATTACTCCTTCATGCTTAGAACCAATTATTATATATCTGAGGGAACATCTTCATCTGCACTGCTGAAAGTTGTAAGCCGTGAAGAAGCATATTATTTTATTCTTGGTTAGGTTCTTAGTGAATCATTCATCTTTTAATGTTTGAACAAAAGCTGTGTGAAATTCATATTCGTCTCGCTTGGATTAGATTAGATTAGATTAAATATTATTTAAGTCTTTCGTTTAGAAATTCTCTATGAGCGTTCTGTAAACTATTACTGAGTCGTTCCATGACGAAGTAGCTTTGGCTTGCATGGGCCCATGGAACCTAATCAATAAATAAATAATGAATGTAAATGATGAATATAAAATTATTCACATGAAGACAAAATATTTTGTTTACACTCTCACAGTGTAAGACAATTTTATCGAATGGCTCCAATAGTTCAGTTTTTATACAAAACAGATTTCCACGCACAGGTCACTCAGTTCCGGTAAATTACAGCCAGTGGCTTCTGCGTATCACCTGGCGCCTGAGACCCGGATTGTTGTTTGGACCAATTCTGAGCATTGTGTATGCCCTGATGACAATGGCATTTTCTGGGAGGATAACTCTCCATGCTACAGGAGCACAATCGTGCTACAGAAGTTTAGGGAGCATGATAGTGAACTGACACTGATGACCACCAAATTCGCCTCATCTGATGGAATACATCTGACAAGGGAACCTCCCCATCGCACCCCCCTCAGATTTAGTTATAAGTTGGCACAGTAGATAGGCCGTATAAACATATGTTTTGACAGAGCACAGGGAAAACCGTGCGACTGTGAAACTGTTGCATTCATTTGTTGCAGTTTATGTGACAAACTCTTATGTTTTCATCACTTTTTTGGGAGTGATCATCACATCCACAAGAAAACCTAAATCGGGAAAGGTAGAAGAATCTTTTTACCC
Source organism: Schistocerca gregaria (assembly GCF_023897955.1). Lineage (NCBI taxonomy): Eukaryota > Metazoa > Arthropoda > Insecta > Orthoptera > Acrididae > Schistocerca > Schistocerca gregaria. The sequence goes on from NC_064923.1 coordinate 302,259,706, forward strand.
ATTCGCCAAGTGTACAAGTTAGGTGAGTCGTCAACATATTCCTGTCATGTGACGCACAGGCCGTCACCAGTGTCGTATATAATATATCAGACGTGTTTTCCTGTGGAGGTATGGGTTGACCTATGACTTTGGGATCAAATGTTTTCGGTTCCCATTGGAGAGGCACGTCCTTTCGTATACTAATCGCACGATTTTGCGATGCGGTCGCAAAACACCGACACAAAACTTATTACAGTGAACAGAGACGTCAATGAACGGACGGACAGATCATAACTTTTCGAAAATAAAGAAACTAAATTTTTCACTCGACGAAAGATCTGAACTAAGGACATCTCATTCCGCAGTTCCTCACGCTAACCACGGGACCACGGCGCTCCTGAACACAAACAATCCTTGAAGTTGCCTATGTTCCCCATGGACTACTCAGTTTGTATATTTTGCTTATTTTTTTCATAGTTCCACACAACTTCTTCCTGTTTTCTCGATTGATCTGTGTTCAGTTTATACGGCCTATCTACTGTGCCAACTTATAAATAAATCTGAGGGGGGTGCGATGGGGAGGTTCCCTTGTCAGATGTATTCCATCAGATGAGGCGAATTTGGTGGTCATCAGTGTCAGTTCACTATCATGCTCCCTAAACTTCTGTAGCACGATTGTGCTCCTGTAGCATGGAGAGTTATCCTCCCAGAAAATGCCATTGTCATCAGGGCATACACAATGCTCAGAATTGGTCCAAACAACAATCCGGGTCTCAGGCGCCAGATGATACGCAGAAGCCACTGGCTGTAATTTACCGGAACTGAGTGACCTGTGCGTGGAAATCTGTTGCCACATACCTCTGGGAATCTACCAGAATAGCTGCTCTACTGAGTTCGTAAGGTGGACCAAAAAGCTATTTTCGTCTAGTTTTGGGTCTGTAGTATATATACGTAAGACCTTTTCATAGGCACCATGACCGTCCGATAGACGCCGGCACGGTAGTTCAGCGTGTTCGGTCAGAGGGTTAGCTGCCCTCTGTAATAAAAAAAAACTGAGTTAACCGATCAACAACGAACTTGAAAAGGATGTCTTACGACGTCAAATATCTGAATGGTCAGCGTGACGGACTGCCGTCCTAAGGGGCCCGAGCTCGATTCCCGCCTGGGTCGGGGATTTTCTCCGCTTATGGACTGGGTGTTGTGTTGTCTTCATCATCATTTCATCCCCAACCGGCGCACAGGTCGCCCAATGTGGCGTAGAATGTAATAAGACCTGCACCAAGGCGGCCGGACCTGCCCCGTAAGGGGCCTCCCGGCCAATGAAGCCAAACGTTTATTTCCATTTTCATAGGCACAATACAGGCATTTGCCTTAGGCGACTTAGGGAAACCACGGACGATCTAAATGTGGGTGATCTGACCGCCGTCCTCCCGAGTGGGAGTCTAATATGCTATCTCGCTCGGATATCGTCGCAGGCATGGGACTCACACCCCTGTGACATATGCTCGTTTTCGATAGCTGTGAAGCACGTCAACATCGTTAAATATCCTAACGGAAATATAAGGTATTAAATACAGGTGAACGAGATGGCCACGCTACTGGAACTCCTTGAAAAACCGTCGCTCACGAAATGTTGTGTTAACTACCTTCGTACGAGGCGTAGAAAATGGGCTGGTAACGCATGGTGAGCAAACCACATCCGTTTTCTTGCTACAGAGATAAAGTTCTCAGTACAGCGTATGTGATATGCCATGCCGAAAATGGTGATAAACAGTGCCTTTTCATTTGTCCGGTAAAGTTTATGGCCGCGTGACTCCGTCGCCCACTGCTCCTGCCCACACATCGGTACCAAAGCGAACCTGATGCCTTGCTTCCATTACCGCTCGAGGATTTGCAGTCGCCCACACGTAGTTAGTGTGTTGATTTATTACCCCACTCAGTGCGCATCCCACCGCATCCGCAAATAAAATGCATTCTGTGAACTTCGGATCTCTAGCGCTCTGTACTGGAATCAACTGACAGAAATGTAATCTGTAATCTGTAGAGGTCCTGCAGCGCGAAAGGTTGCTCACGCCGTGATATTTGACGTAGCTGCTCACACAGAATTGATCATGTAAAAGATTGATTCATACCTTAATCTCCTTCAACTCTTTCCGCGCTTGTTTCAGGTCCGTCTTTTACGCGTCACAGAATTCACTCCGCCATATACGGCGTGCACTGTGTGTGCCGCTCTCTCATGTGATTGGTGTAAACGACCTCGGCCAGAAATTTGCTGAACCATCTGTTGAACATTTTTTTTTTCAGATTAAAAGCTGCCTATTAAATCACTACTTTCAACGTTCAGTTTTTATGTTGTCGATGTTTTCATTACTTAGCCAGACAGTTATCCCAGCATAACTTCAAAGATAGTTCTATGCCCTATTTCGACTTTAGACAAGTATACCATCTCTGAAGTTTTCTCTGTGACACTGGCTCATCTCCACACCAGATATTCAAAATGTCCACTTCGAACTTAAATGTCTCACATCCCAGCCATTTACTATTATCAAGTAGCACTGGACAATTTACTGCTACGTGACAACAGCAAACAGCGTATTTTATGTACTACTGTTTATAGTGTACCAGATATAATAGCTACTGTTTTCCAGCCCGGCCAACCACGGGTTGCTCATAAAAATGACTGAAACCCAAAACATTTTTAGTTAACGAGTTAAGCATTTCACTTAAAATGGTTGTGTAGACGAAACTGCATAGTACACAAAACAAAAAATGGAAATAAATAACATCCTAGGCAGTTAGGTGACTTTTAGAAAAATAAAAAAACATCATGACTTGTATGTTTTAAGTGTAATCTTGTGATCAAACTGACAGTGTTCGGAGGTTCCGTGTATAGGTAAGGCAGTCCGCTTACAAATGTTGCTTTTGGTATGTTTTGTAAGTATAGTAAACAGCAACATGATCCGCATTAACCTAGACGATACTGAACTTGTTGCTGTATAAGATGTAAAAGTGGTCGCCGCAAATTGTATGCAGTGACAGCCTCAGTGGAAAGAACAAACACTAATTAATACACCTCCTATTTACCACTAGATGAATTTTCTATTATTTAACTGGCTCCTTATTCCATTTACAGCTGAAACTAGGTTTGTCTTACGAGTAACATTTCGTCATGTTGCCAGAGCAGCCAGTGATATTTAAAATTTGCGTCTTCCCAGCACCTCAAAATGGTATGTAATGCCCTGAAGTAGTGTTAAAGAAACATTTGTGTTTCATTTCGCGCACAACGAAATATGCAGTTCAGTTTATGTTTTCTCACTGAAACAGCGAGCAAGTCAATAACACGTTGATCCACCTCTGGCCCTTATGCCAAGAGTTATTCGTCTTGGCATAGATTAAAAGGGTTGTTAGATGTCCTCCTGATGGATACCATATCAAATTCTGTCCATCTGGGGCGTTAGACCGTCAAAATCCCATTCTCAATTGGGGAGAGATTCGGCATTCTTGCCGGCCGAGGTATAGTTTGGCAAGTACGGAGACAAACAGTAGAAACTCTCGACATGTCCCAGCGGGCATTATCTTGCTGAAGTGTGAGGCTAGATTTGCTTGCCATGAAGAGCAACAAAACGTGGAGTAAAATATCGCTGACGTACCGCCGGCTTTGTTGCAAGGACACCGAGAGCTTCACTCCTCAAGTAATGGGGGTTGGGGAGGGAGGGGTCGCGGAGGTGGAGGTGAAAGTGAAGGAGGGGGAGGGGGAGGGGGAGGGGTGGTAGGCCAAATGGGATCATTCGAGGCGTGCATGAAGTGGTCGGCCCAGCTTCTTCACCCCTGTTTTGCTCTTGCCCAACAGAGAACACTCGAAGTCTGTGCTCTATAATGAGAAGACCGCTATGAAGTGCTGTCACCAGGGACCAGCCACCGCCTCCAAAAATCAGAAGAAAACTAGGAGTAAGTATTTGTTCGTTAGTTATTAATAATAGGGAAGGGAGGTCGGCCAACTGTAGCCAATCACCGGAGATACTTTGCTCTCATACAGGTATGAAACAACGATTACTGTACTTTGAGCTACCCAGGATAAAGAACACAAAAACAAGCATTCGTGTACAAAATAATTTATTAATTTTCGCATATGCATTCGCACACAGAAAACAACTCTTACTTTATGTTTGTTTGATGTAGTTTTAATAACATCCATCATAAATTCTAATACATGGCTAACTTTTTTCCTGTAAACTGTTCGGTAAGTTCGTCGTTGACTGGCACAACAAAGAAGTGATTAGCGTGGAGCACATTGTAAATACTGTTTGTTGGCGTTTAATACATTTATACGTGTTGCATACCAAACTGTTTCCACTCTGTGTCACTAAGCATATTCAGTTCTGAGCTGGCACATCTCCTTGATTTACCCTGACTCGTTCAATTGCTGCGTCAGATGCTGCTGACACACCCTGATCCAGCGTCCTATGTGGTAGACAGCGAGTTTCGTTGAAATGATTTTACTAATTTATAACTCTTTGTCTTTGAGATTGTGGCTTTCGATTTTGTCATGAACTGCCCTTGAACTGTAGTAGCGGATCTGGATTCATGAAACCATAAACAACACTGCACATGCTCTGCACCGCTATACGACTCCTTGACGACTGTTAGAATAACTCTTTCACGCATGCCAACTAACGAGAGTGTCAAGAACTAACAGCGCTATCCGGAGGTAAAACTTGCATTCAGTGGAGTATCAAACATTTCTGTGAGTGATTTATCCTTTCCACAATTAAAGGTTACTTTTGCGTAACTAATTTAGGAACACCCTTTATAGTGATGAAAATTTCTCCGATGTGGCTGCAGTCGATGCGGTAACAGCTCTTCACAGATTCATTGTGCCGGTCTTTCATTGCACGCAGTGAACCCATACAAGTGGTGTGTGTCGGCCGAGTGTTCATCAGTTAACCTATTCGTAATGCTGTGAATAACAGCTAACTTTCAGCTAACACTACCGTAAAAGCAATTCTGAGACAGAAATCACACCACTGCAAGAGCAGCATTGTGCATCACTACTATTGAAATATCGAGTGCGCGGGTTGCGTGAAGAATCTAAAAACATCTTATTTACTTCCATATACGTCTCGCGGAACAACCCCAATGAGAAAATTCGAGGATTTAGAACTAATTCGGAGCATTCACGGATTGAACAGAGATAGGGGGGATCAGAGAGTACCCTCGTGCACAGAACATAAGGTGGCTTGTGGAGTATGCAATTAGATGTACTGTCGATGTAGAACGGAGCAGTACTGAATGGAAGCTTGAGGGTGAAGCGTTACTGTTGACAACAGTAAGATCCGTAAGTGAATGTAAGAAATTTATTTTGAAACAAAGGACATCGTATACATCGTACACTGTCGTGTTATTTTGCATGTGTTGTCAATACAATACAGATAAAAAGACAAATAGCGATAAGAAATTAAACGAAAAACAACTATACCGTCACAAAAACTTTTTCCAACTCAGGCGGTGATGCTACAACAACCAGTAATATACGATGAAGAAACAAACAGTTGTTGTTGCAGCGTTGTAATTATTACTCATTTACTAAAGACGCGCTTCACTTGATCTGGGCATCTTCAGTCTGGCTGATACAAGATCGTATTAAGCATCTAAAATACTGAGCATACAAAACATCCCAGCAAATAACTGACCTCGTCAAATGTTTACGAGTATTTGACGAGGCCAATTATTTGCTGGGATCTTTCGCATGTTCTGTATCCGAGGTGGCAAAACTATCAAGTATCAGCCAACCTGAAGATGCCTGAATTAGGTGAGACGCGTCACTGTACCAAAATTCTCAGAAAATATCACAGACGACCTTCAAAATTATGTCGGCGTTATTCACGCCTATAAAGCACTCCTGCAGAAAATTGAAAGTGTTCACATTCAAATTAACTTCTGAATCTGTGGTTTTTCATTAACAGTCGCATCTCTCGTAGAAATTTCCTGGAAATGTACGTGGCATAATGTCTGTTCTTTCTTTTCTAATTTTTTCGGATCATCGTCTCCCTTGTCTTCGCAGAATGAATGTTGGTGTCGTTTTGAAGAAAATTCATGTTATTAGCCACCAGTCACATACGCCAGTAGATCTATAATACCACCTATGTGAATCCCCTTCTGCACGTATATTCCGATCTTTTCTACACACTGTATCAAAAATAAGCACAAGGAACAACCGGTGCTTGGTACACACTGCACTATTAAAAACAGTCAAAATAAATAGTTTTTCAGGAAATAAACATACTCTTAGAAGTTGCGGAAAGCCGGTACAAAAAAGGTCACGTTTACAGCGGGGGGTTTGTGAGAGATCACTTCACGAATTAAAATAATTTATAATACTAGAAAAAAATCATCACCTCAAAACATGAAATTCGAGCAGTTAAATTTGATCAAGCGTGTCTATTTTTCTATGGAATATTAAATAAATGGATTTCACGTTTAGAAGTTCCCACAAGAACGTCTGTTACAATAAATGAATTAAATCTTTATTTCTAGAAGTGAACAGTCAATAGAGAATAAAGTTACTTGTAGAACTGATGCGAGGACAAGGGGAATTTTTCGAATTGGCAGTGAGAAAGCAAATCAAAACTGTACTTAATTTTCACCGTGGTTTTATTGCAGGTTCATCTTGTGCAACGGTTTTTCAATTAGTTGAAATCTGTTATTCAAGTTCAAATTATCTTCGGCTTCCATCGTCTCTTCATTGAACTGAAAATGTGTCCAAGTCACAAATTTCTTTAGATATTGGGATAGGTAAAACTCAGAGAGGTACATATCTTAGGAATAGGATGGATGCTCCAAAAACTTGTACTCCTTGGTATTTCCTACTACTGAAACATGTACGTGAGAAGGTGTACTGGTAATTTCTCTTGTACTAGACATCTCTTCTCACTGGTTCAGAAGACTTGCGCAATTTTAGCTAGTTATTTTTTCACGATTTGCAAGATAATCAATATGGAGAACCTACTTTCCATCCCAGAATACAGTGATCACAACCTTCCCGATAGATGAAATCGACTGCTCCTTCTCTTTGAGCACGACTACTGATTCCCATCTGCTGCTTTGATAGCTGCTTGTTTCTGGACTATTGGCCCTGTGGCTGACGCACCCACCTAGTCTCACATCTAAAAAAATTTGTGACTGGAAAACTTTTTCAGTTCATCAACAGAACAGTTTGAACTTTTTTTAAGTGCACTGTCTATTAAGTATGCTATATATACCAACTATTGTTTTATAATTATTATTTTGCTAAATATCACAACAGAAATTGATTTGTTTGGTTATATGATCAGAAATTCAATTTTTATATAAGCAGATATTTTAGTATTCAAAATCAATAAAAAATTTGAGTGGCCTCAACAACAGTGGGCTGGGAGTACTAGAGTTGTTGGTAATTCACGCAATGTCAATGGTAAAGTGACTATCCTGCCTTTCTTTGCTTATATCAAGTGTAACACTGAAACAAAATGTTATAAAAAATCTAAGAATTATCAAGCACTAAAAGTGAACAAAACAAATTTAGACAACGGCGTTTTACAGTTCCTCAACACCGACAAGTTTTGCATTGGAACAGTTCCTTTGAGAGCGCCATTTATATCCAATTTACTATCAGGCAGGTTTATGCCGCAGATGTATCGTAGTCATTACTTAGGTGGCGGCATACTAACGAAACGATTTCGCGGAACGTAGCTCTTTCCCACTAAACCTCTCAACCTCCTCCCCGCCCCTGCCTCTTCAGCCTGACAAAGTTTGCATCGGAAAATCGATAAACTTCACACGTTAATTACGGAGCGGTTTGTTGCCAAAGTTCAATTTCGTATCGTTCTCGAGTGATGGAGAATTCATTAGCAGCGTTGGGAATTTCAACTCTTAATCTGTACTGCTCTGTGCAAGAACTACTTACAATACTTCACGCGTTTCAAAAGTAATGAACTACATTTAGGAACACTAATGTTGAGTTCAGTAAGAAAGCATTTCAGTTGCACAGCTCGATACTACAGAGCCTTGTGCATATGCAATTAGAAACCAGCGTTCAACAGCTCTTTCTTAGTTGCTACTTGACAGTTTCGTAAGTAACACTTTATCAACCGCAAGCCAGAGACAGAATAACGCGAAGCTACAAACCGTAATCAGAAAATACTCTTTGACCCGGATTACATCATTAATGAAAAGGTAGTTTCACATGATACTGATTTTTTTCTCAGAAAAAAAGTACAAAAATTTCGAAAAGGGTTATTACGTCTCTATCCATCAATAATCTGATAAATCAGCATCAATTCACAAACTCTGATAGGACTACTTCATCGAAGAATCTATATTTAACGCCATATCACGTCCATATTTCATCGTTCACCTAACTACATCTATATGTCCTTTCTCTTAGACTTCAATTACGGTGAAAACATTTATTTTTCAAGATTTATGATACTTTACGACAGTTCATTTACTCTAAAAGCTAGTCTTACGTCACATATCAGATACTACATTAAAAGAAGATACTACATTAAAAGAAGAGAGAGAGAGGGTCTTTGAGGTAAGTTTTTATAATAGGATTCTTTATATTTCCTTGAATTAGGTTTTTAAATATTACAGTGATTCATACATTATTTTTTCTCCAGCGGTAACTTACAGAGCTACAGTATCATATGTTATTTCCATGGCCGGACAGAGATTGGGCAGCAAATATGGGGTGTTTCTGGAGGAATATTAAGTATGTTAGAGTTTTGTACATGGCTGTTATTCAGCAACCGTATATTAGTTTCAACATAGGATAAACAGCAACCGGTTGCACATAAACAGTAGGTACACTGTCCTCGGTTTCGACACCTATTAGGGGTCTCTTCATCAGAATGAAGTGTTCCTAATTCGTAAAATTACATCGCTAAAAAGCAATATTCAGAATTTGGTGCAGCAATGCTCATGTCGAAAGTAAAATACAACATTCTAGCCTTTGTCACGTGTGCCCATCTGGGAATAAAATCAGTCTGGTGCTGCTCCCACCGCGTGACCGCTACGGTCGCTGGTTCGAATCCTGCCTCGGGCTTGAATGTGTGTGACGTCCTTAGGTTAGTTAGGTTTAAGTAGTTCTAAGGTCTATGGGACTGATGACCTCAGAAGTTAAGTCCTATAGTGCTGAGAGCCATTTGAACCTTTTTTTTTTTTTGTTCCCAGCTGCGCACACGTGACAAACGCTAGAACGTTGTATTTTACTTTTGACATGAGCATTGCTGCTCCAAATTCTGACTATTGCTTTTTAGCAATGTAATTTTACGAATTAGAAACATTTCATTCTGATGAAGACACCCCTAGTAGGCATAGAAACCGAGATCATTGTACCTACCGTTTATGTGCAACCGGCTTACTATTTAATTCTATCTTGAAATATTTTATAGTTGGTAGCAGAGACTAATTGGGATGAAATATTTTTATTTATTGATTTATTTTTATTTATTTATTTATTTAACCTGGCAAGATTAGGGCCATCAGGCCCTCTCTTACATCTAACCAGGCATTCTACTTATTTTACAGTCATATGTTTTAGTAGGCATGTTAAACTACATCTAATACAAAAAGTGAGATAAACAATTAGAATGGTACACCTCGAAAAATACATTATTGAAGAGAAAGATTTTAGATAGGAGTGCTGGCAGCAGGGAGTATGAGGGAGACTCATGGTGAAGGGAGGAGAAGAATAGAGAGACATGATGAAACATAATTAAGGAAAATATAAAGGAAAAGAAGACTGCGTAGCTAATAGAGATAGATGAAGAGGAAGGCATCTCAGGAGCAAGATAGGAGACGCTAGCTTTGCTATTTGACAGATGAGAGGATTAGCCTTGCACATTAATTTTGTGGAGAATTTTATGCGGATGATTGTAGGAAACGCTTCAACTTCTTCTTAAAAGCAACAGGAGATTGAATTTTCCTCAAGGTAAGGGGCAGTTTGTTCCAGAGGCGGACAGCGGCAACTGAGAAGGAGTTTGCAAAAGTTTTTGTTTTGTGAGTGGGCACAGTTAGGATACCAGATAAGAGTGACCTCGTGTTTCGATTATGATGGCATGACAGGTTTTTAATCTCTGAAGCTAGGTACAGGGGTGCTTGCGCGACGAGGAGTCGGTGAAGTAGACATAGAGTGTGGTAGTCACGCAGTTTGTCCGGCCGCAGCCACCCTAGCTCGGAGTATGAAGCACTAACATGATCATATCGGCGAATGTTGCAGGTGTAACGCACACAGGCACTCATGGTTAGCTCTAGCCGTCTTTTGTTTTCACTACTCATGCCTTGTTGAATCACATCACAATAGTGGAGGTTCGGTAGAACGAGTGCTTGCACGAGCTGGCGTTTCAAGTCCTGTGGGAATATGTTCCGAAACTTTTTGAGAGCATAGAGACAAGCAGACGTCTTTCAGCACACTGCGACTGTATTCTCAGCCCAGTTGAGATGCTCGTCCAAAGTTACACCCCAGTTCTTCACTGTTTTCTGATATGGTATTGGAGTACCTTCGAGCAGAATAGGAGGTAGCCGTTCGCGGAAATCTGAACTTATTAATTTCTGATGGGCTATTAAGATTACTTGCGTCTTTTTTGCATTTAATTTAAGCCCCAGGTTTTTCGCCCAAGTCACTACTGAAGACAGATCATCATCCATCAGAGCGATTGCAGTGTTTACGTCTTCAGGTCTGACGCTTAGGTAGAGCTGGAGGTCGTCAGCATAGAAATGATGTTTACAGGAGGACAAAACCGACGAAATATCGTTGACATATAAAGAAAACAAAAGTGGTCCTAAGACTGATCCTTGTGGCACTCCCGAAGAAACATGTTTCCAGGAAGATTTTTCATTTGCGCAGACAACACATTGCTGTCTGTCTTTTAAGTAGCTTTCAAACCATCTCATTGCACTATCAGAGAAATTAAGCTGTTGCATTTTTCTGGGTAATATGTCAAAGTTAACAGTGTCAAAAGCTTTGCTGAAGTCCAGTAGCGTCAATATTGTTGCCTTTCGATTGTCGATGGCATATTTCAGGTCATCAGTTACTTTAATTAGAGCAGTGTTTGTGCTGTGATGTTTACGGAAACCGGATTGAAATTTGTCATATAGACTGAATTCATGCAAGTGCTCAGTGATTTGGTCATGAACAATATATTCAAGTGCTTTGGAAACAGCAGGCAGTATGCTAATTGGTCGGTAATCACTAGGCAGTTGCGAGTTTTCGATCTTAGGGATGGGTCGAATTATGCTTCTTTTCCATGCAGTGGGGTATATTCCGTTCACGAGGGAAAAATTAAATATGTCAGTTAAGACAGGTACTAAGATATCGGCAACATTCTTAATCATGGTTATGCCGATACTGTCGTTGCCTATTGCATCAGAAGAGATTCTCATTATTGCTTTTCTTGCCGTATTTGTTGTTACATGTTTTAGATGGAACGTATCGTTGTTAGTTATCCTGTTTGGGGATTCTTGTGGACGGTAATTATCAGCCGTGCTGGTATTCAGAGGTGCAGAGAAAAATTCATTTAATTCGTTAGCTGACACATGAAAAGTAGTTTCCGATTTTGCCTTTCCGACCCCCAAGCTACGGAGATTCTTCCATAGAGTCGTGGGTGTCAGATCGCTGCATACAAGGGAGCGAGCGTGCCTGATTTTGGCATTCTGAATGCATTGTTTCACTCTGTTCCGTAGCTTTCTATATTCATCGAAACGCTCGGGTTTCGGATCTGCCTTGAAACGCCTGTGGGCAGCATCCCTATTAGTCGTCATTTCACGTAATTCAGCTGTCAGCCATGGAGCAGGAGATTTTCTTACACGGACTGTGCGCACAGGTGCATGTTTGTCATAGAGGGCAATGAGTTTATCACCAAGTTCATTAATTTTGCCGTCGATTGTAGGTTCTCTGATTATTTGATGCCATGAGATTTCTGAGCAATCGGCTGTTAGAGCGTCAAGGTCAATACGTTTCATGTTCCTACAAGTTATGTAACGAGATTTGATCCTTGGTGGCTGCACAGAGTAGGCCAGGAATATTACATCATGTGCTGAGAGGCCAGGGGCCGATGATTGACCAACATCTCTTACTTTGTCAGTCTGTTTCGTTGCGATCACGTCTATAAGAGTATGACTGTGCGCCGTATGGTGTGTAGGTTGTAATGGAAGAATGTTCATGCTATTGCAACTAAACAATCTTCTTAGGTTTACTGCGGAGGGAGTGTCTCTTAGCAGGTCTATGTTCAAGTCACCCATTACGATGACATGTTCGTATTGACACTGAAGTGAATGTAATTCCGACTGGAAGGAACTCATTGAGCTTATTTTTGGCGGCTTGTACACGACGCCAGTCAAGAATTTCCGACTTTGTATATTTATTTCAATGAACATGAATTCAGCCTCTTTTTCTTCAGCAGGATTTGACGTACATAAGACTTTCGCTTTGAGATCTGTTCGTATATATGCGCCGACCCCGCCAACTCGCTTTTTTTTATCTGTCTGCCCTAAGAAATGTGTACCCTGGGAGATGAATAGATGCAGAGGATATGTGTGGTTTCAACCACGTTTCGGATAAGAGGATTACGTGGTAGTTTAGTTGGTTGAAGAGGAGGCTAAGTTCTTCGTAATGCGCAGGTAAAGACTGAATGTTGCAGTGAGCTGCTAAAAGCTCGGACGCGTTCCGCTGAGCAGCCTGGAGTAGGGTGGCAGACTGGTTTGTCCCTTTGTTAGGCACTGCCTGCCGCGAGGGGCACTGGCCGGTGTTTCCGCCAAGCGACATAACACAGGGGTGACCGAGATTTTGCGCGCCCTGTTTGTGACTCCGAGAGTGCCGAAAGAAAGGCGACTGCAAGAGATTTCCTGAGTTTGCGGGAGTATAGAAAATGGATTAGTGGTATTCGGTGCAGGGAGAATATGACCAAAATGGTGACGGCTGTGTGTCACTGAGTATCCTATGTCGTAAGAGGAGAAATGTAATTAGAGTATTTGAAACAGCTTAGGGTGGAAATAAGGGAAAGGGGAGTGATTTAAGAGGCCGATGCTGCCAGCAGAGAGAAGTAAGCTTAATATTTAATAGATTATTGTAGGAAGCTACAATTAAATTGAAATTTACTAGAGTGATACTGGTAGTGATTATCGTAGGAAGCTACAATTAGATTTAAATTTGCTAAAGTGATACTGATAGTGATTTTTGTTATGAACAATTTAAACCGAAGAGATGGTTGACTAATGAACTAAAGGAGAGACTAATAATTGCATTAGAACTATTACAGAATGGAAGAGAATAAACTGAGAAAATGAAAAAAGTATTAGCGGTAACTAAAACTAAGCAATGGCTACAGCTAAAGACACAAAAAAATAGTAAAAAGTTAATACAGTTACAAAAACAATTAGTTGAAGGTACAAATAATTAAAAAGTTAATACAATTACAAGACTATATCTGAGTATAGGACTGTTAAAATTTGCAAATGGTGATAAGTTTGACTTTTGGCTCGAGTAGGTTCACTTAATACTATTTAGTTCTGTCATGTTTGTGACTGTCTTCTTTCCAGCTGCAGTCTTAATGATTACTCTGCCATCCTGAGTCCACACATTCTGAAGACCGAAATGGGATATGGCACTGTTTAAAATCTTTAGCCGCTCGTGTGTCAGATCTTCCCTTATTGTAAGCCCTGTCGTTGCTATCTTCTTCTTCTGGGTAAAGATCTCAGCCCTTTTTCGGTACGACACAAATTTAATTATTATTGGACGAGGTTTGGTAGCACCTGGTAGTTTTCGTCCCACCCGGTGGCTCCTGTCAATGTCTGCCTTGGTCACTTCAACGCCTAATTTTTCACGCGCAACCTGTATAAGCAGGTTGTCCGTGTCTTCTTCTTTATTTTCTGCTACTCCAAACAGTCGTAGACTATTTCGCCTTTGGTACTGTTCTAGCTCGTCTGTGGCGGCAGATAGTTTCACTTCCAACTCTCGTGCCTTTTTCTCGTATTCAGACACAGACTTTTTTAGTGCTGTAATTTCGGCAGTATTGGCCTCAACAGTTTCACGCATTTTGGCCAATACTGCTCCCGTTACAGTGTCTGATATGGTGCCTGCTATCAGATCGAGATTGTTTTTATCGCGAAGCGCAGCGTTTACCTCATTGCGGACCAGCTCCGCTATACCGGGAGCGGCGGCCGCTGTTGACTCTTCTGTTTACCATTTTCTCGCAGGTATTGGCGGAGCACAGGAAAAAATAGCACTACTGCACAGAACACTGTTGGTTACACGATTTCCACTTGTACTAGACAACACCACCTGCGAGAACACCTTCGATTCGACTAAATTTCGCGAGCCGAACTTAACACGTGTTACACTGCAGCCGCCATGGCATGCAAAATGTGTCAATTTTTATAATTTACGGAGTTACAGCTACTAGAATGTATCCGAAACAACGCCTCACAGATGATGTTAAAGAAAGGCAAATCAACTTCAAAAGTTAATTTTTGTAAATTCTGTTATGGATAGAGCATCAGTCACAGCAGGAAGAAGTAACACTAACAAGCAACTTTACAGTCTACTTGGATTACAGGAAGACATAGCACGTAACAGGTCGCCACCTAGGGAGTTACTAGAGGATGTATCACCAGGCTGGGAACTTCGTTTTAAGGTGCAGTGTGGAACCCTAACAGTGAGCCGTAGTTCAAGACCGGGGTCTGCGAGTCGGCGTCCGCCGAGAGAAGATTCGGCGCATCGGCGGAGGTCGGTGTTGGTCAGGGGTTACTACGACCGAGGAACCGTGGAACAGTCAGCACAATTTCCCGACGATAACTTGTTTCTCAAAGGCCGCAAGCCGACCTAAGTACTGCTGTGGCGGAGCTATACACTGCACGCTATTTCCAGGCGTGAAACTTAGGGGGAGAAATAGTCCTGTATTGAAGGCACCTCCTGTTGTCAACCGAAATCCCGCATACGGCAATAGTAGTACCTGCATGGTGGCATCCTGAGCTCCAGGCGATAACAAGTCCAGTTGTTGTTACTGTTGAGCTAGTATGCTACCCGGAAATCGTTGTGGTGGTAGGTGGCCTACAGTCATGGGTTACATTGCTTCCGTAGTAGATGAATTCCTTAACTTCGTCTACTACATGATCACTATTTCTGATGTTCCCGCTGCTCTCATTTCAGCTACTTCTCATGAATTTTGTCTTTTTCCGTATACTCTCAGTCCGTATTCTGTACTCATGTCTTGTTCATTTCAATCAACACATACTGTAAATCTTCTTCACTTTCACTGAGGATAGAAATATCAACAGAGAATCGTATCACTGATATCTTTTCACCCCACTCGCGAACTTTCCTTTGATTCCCGACATTGCCTCTTCGATGTATAGGTTGAACAGTATGGGTGAATACATCCTTTTAATGCGATCACTTCGTTCTTTGTCTTCCAGTCTTGTTGTTCCCTCTTAGTTCTTGCACATATTGTCTGTAACGCGTCTTTCCCTATAGCTTACCGTTCCTCTGAATTTCGAAATCTTGTACCACATTATGTTGTCGAATCCTTCCTCTAGGTCGGCAAATCCTATAAATGTGTCTCCATTTTGCTTTAGTCTCACTTCCATTATCAAACCCTACGTCGTAAAAGCCACTCGGTGGTCCTGCCTTTCCTAAAGCCAAACTGATCGTCATCTAACAAATTCTCATTATCTATTTCCATTTTTCTCTAAATCATTCCTGTCGGCAGCTTGGATTCACGAGTTGCTAGGCTGATTGTGCGGTAGTTCTCCGACTTATCTGCCCTTGCTATCTTGGGAACTGTGCAGATGATACTTTCCCGAAAATCTGATGGTACGACTCCAATCTCACCGATTCCACACACGAACCAGAAGCGTTATTTGGTTGGAAATACCGATGAAATATTATTTATCCCTTCTGCCTGATTTGATCTCAGACCTTCCAGAGCTCTTCTAAATTCCGGCTCTAATATTGGATCCCATAGCTCTTCCATATCGACTCCAATTTCTTCTTCTATCATGTGTTCAATCAAGTATTCCCACTCACAGAGGTCTTCATTGTACGCTTTGCACCAATCCGCTCTTTCCTCTACGTTTACTAGTGGCATTTCCACTGCGCTGTTAATATTACCACCCTTGGTTTTAATTTCACCTGATGTTGTTTTGGCTTTTCTATATGCTGACTCAGTCCTCCTGACAATCATTTCTTTTCGATTTCTTCATATTTTTCTGCAGCCATTTCGCCTTTGCTGCTTGCACTTTCTATTTATTTATTTCCTAAGTTATTTACATGCTTTATTCCTGTCTGGAAAACTTATTCTTACGTAAATGATAACAACAAATTTAATAATTGATCCTTTACTAGCATAAAGTAAAACTTCTCGTTTTTAAAATGCAGCATATTATCGTTTTACATTTTGTCTGGCCGGCCAGGGTGACCGAGCGGTTCTAGGCGCTACAGTCTGGAACCGAGCGACCGCTACGGTCGCAGGTTCGAATCCTGCCTCGGGAATACATGTGTGTGATGTCCTTAGGTTAGTTAGGTTTAAGTAGTTCTAAGGTCTAGGGGACTGATGACCTCAGTGGTTAAGTCCCATAATGCTCAGAGGCATTTGAACCACTTGAACTTTATGTCTTTGTGTCCCCTTGCTCAGTAATTTCATCTTTAAAAGTCTGTCTTGTCGGAAATTTATATTGTTTCTTTTCGTCACTTGTAGAGCTGATGTATGATCCAGGTCTTGAGCCACCAGATCACCCACTCATTGCTAGTCGGCTATTTTACTTCGCATACGGCCCAGTTCTGCGCTTTTCGGGTTCTGATGTGACAGAATGACATTGCGTAGTTATGAAACGAAAACATTTACGATTACATCTAAACCCCCGCCCCTCCCCTCTGTTCCCATGCTCGGGAAGGAGATCTGTCGGTGATGCTGTAGATGAGCTTGAATTGCTCTTTTTTCCCGTCACGGGCATGTCGCGAAATGTTTTTGTTTTGTAAAGGATTGGTATTGTCATGTAGAAAACGAAAGCTAGCCCCAGTTACAAGAGGAGGTTGTCAACAAGAGCTAATAAAGCACATTTATAGCATGCATAGCTAAAGTGCGTGCGTTTGTAGAGAGTGGTCCTTCTTATATGTGCATGGGATGTTCTAGTAAATTACAATATTCCATAAATAATTAAACCTCAAAACACCTTCCAAAAATTCACGTACATTAAAGGGTGAATATTTGCAGTAGACGGGAATTGAGCCACTGACCCACAAATCGCCACCGAGTGACTAGAACCTTTACTACATGTTTGGCGACGTATCACACCCTATACTACTCCCATTTATAAGAGAACAGCTATAGCTTACCGTATCTGTATCTACTCATTGGTCCTTCATACTGCCAAATGGCATGAACTTATGCATAATCCACTTTTCTCAGGTGCATTTTGCCCTCAATGGTAAATTACATACTTCAGTATTCTTCATGTCATATGCTGCATGAGCAATGGTCACAACGCTGTTAGATAAGCAATTATATCAGACGAAATGAAGAATGCAGCTGGCTCGATATCAGACTTTTGCGATTGCACAGCACGACGTTAACCAATAGACCACAAGCACGTACAGCACCAGAATAGCCCAAGTGCAAAGCAATACTTTTTTGGAAACTTTCACATCATGCAGTGACTGTAGTTCGTGCAAATTGTCATTAAGTGATTTTGAGACGCCTGCTAAGCCCGCTGGGCAGAACAGGTGATTAGGATTACGGAAAGTGGCAAAATAAGGTGGCGGTCAGTTTCACTTCAAAATTGTAATTTATTATAATTTAATAACACATTTACAACCAAAGCGGCACTGTAACACCCCACCAGTCACTTAGCTGGTTTTGGCGTGTGTTCACCCCGACTATTTGACTAATAGATCAACAGAGAGTGCAAAACTGCTCAATAGCGGATAACGCAAAAAATAATATGTCCCTGTGACTCGTGGCAGTCTTGACATTAACTGATTCAGAATTGATCACTTTTCACTAAAACGGGGTGCACATTGATGTTATATTCAGCTATTGAACACCAGGTGCAAATGTTGAGCCTAATATTAAAAAAGAAAGTGACTTGGGATTTCAACTACTTGATTGAAAACAGATGCAGTCGATTAGCACAAATTTATTTTAACTCCCGACCTTCAATCATCACATTACAAGACTCTACAATTACAAATAAAATTATTAATATTAAATACATTAAAGCCAAGAATTTTTTAAATCATTGGCTATGATAAATTATAAACAGACAATTAAACACCCGTGAGAAAGACAGTAAAGACAATGGTACTCATAAGTCTCCAGGGGGTTGGTCTGCTCTCTTTCTCTTACGTGAGACAGGTAGTGAGCCAAACTACACTTGGTCCGTCGGTAACGCAACCAAGAGACAGCCATGGAACGACCGACAAAACTACTTGCTTGCCACCAATCAGTGAACTCAAACACAAAAGGTTACGAACGTGACTATCCACAATCAAATATGTATTAAGCTGTCGAAACTACACACCATGTTGGACAGCGTTAACAGGTGGGGAAAGGACGCTGCCTGAAATTAAGTTGCCGGCCGGAGTGGCCGAGCGGTTCTAGGCGCTACAGTCTGGAACGGCGCGACCGCTACGGTCGCAGGTTCGAATCCTGCCTCGGGCATGGAAGTATGTGATGTCCTTAGGTTAGTTAGGTTTAAATAGTTCTCAGTTCTAGGGGACTGATGACCTCAGATGTTAAGTCCCATAGTGCTCAGAGCCATTTGAACCATTTTGATGACCTCAGATGTTAAGGCCCATAGTGATCAGAGGCATTTGAACCATTTTTTTGAAATTACGTTAGTGGCCAGATATGGTAACCGGAACACTAACGACCAAAAGGCAGAAAATTCCCCTGGTACACTTGAATTTGATACATGGTAATATAGTTAACTTCACCCAAAAGGAACACTGCCTGAATTTACGTCAGTGGCCAGGGCATATTACCAGAACACTAACGGCCACAAGGCAAAAAATTCCGCTGGTGCACTTGAATTGTAGTCAACCAATATAGTTAATTCTACTGCACGGCGGCTCTATTTCACCACTACAAACACTCGGTGTTGTTCACAGGAAGAGCTCCCAACAGCGAACCACCGAAACGAACGTCGCAACATGAACGGACGTGGCTTGGGTACTTAACACACCACTCAACTTCGACGTCCTGGATCGGTGAACCACGAAGCTCGTAGCGATCGGACAACTACACACACACTCCAACACTACGCAGGGACATCCAACGGACTCAGCCGACTGCACCGCATGGAGAAATCTTTCCTGGTCCGCACCAACCGACTGACTACACTCAGAATGCCGAC
Source organism: Schistocerca gregaria (assembly GCF_023897955.1). Lineage (NCBI taxonomy): Eukaryota > Metazoa > Arthropoda > Insecta > Orthoptera > Acrididae > Schistocerca > Schistocerca gregaria. The sequence goes on from NC_064923.1 coordinate 302,279,071, forward strand.
AACATCTAAAATAGTCGTCAGTGGAAATAACGCCAACTACACACACAACCTGACAAACACTTGCGCGAAGACCTGAATGATACCCAACAATAACTAAGTACGTACGAAGATAAATCGGAAGTCAATGCGCACACATACACACACACACACACACACACACAGCCGACTCCTGAACCAAAACGCGTCGTCCGGTAGGACGACTGACCGACGATCCACCAAGACCATTGCACGGTTCAAGTGATAAGTGGTGGCAATGGTTTGTCAATGGTCGGGCGAGCCATGTCGACGCAGACCTCACTGCTCCAACCCGACTGCACCAGCGCCGCACTGCAACTTCCCGACTGGCAGGTCCGGACTGCGCTCCAGACACGTTCCAACTGACTGGCAGCCCGAACTCGCGACCCCAACTGGCCTACGACAGTCAACGACCGGGGATTAATAGCAGTCGAGCAAAGATACTACGTGAGGGGATATATTGATATGCGCTGCTAGCGCCGCTCAAGGTCAGTCAAAGCAGCAACTCAGTGACACCAGTAATTTAAATTAACGTAGGGGGGATGTAAGTACGTTAAAAACAGGGTGTAAAATAGATGATGGCGGGAACATGAGCCACACACGGCTCAATTTAATTTCAGTGATTACAAAATCTAGACAAAAGGTACACATTAGTACACGAGGCACTGGGTGAACTGCGATGCGATCTAGCAAGGAAATTAATGTGTTGCATGGACTGTAATTCCCTCTAGGAAGTCAAGGCTCAGCCATCATCCGGTGTGACACATCCTCCGTTTCAAAAAAAATCATGACCAAGCCATATGTGTAGTTCAGTGGTCTGTTGGATCGATTTTAGCTTTGGTATGAGTGAGTCTGCTTTCGATTCCTACTACAGATGACCATTTTTAACAGAAACAAACAGACCCTCTTCATCCCTGGCAACGCCAAGTGAAGAACGTAGTGTTTACACATTATGTCTTTTCGCTATCAACAGGAGGAGAGTCTCCCTAGATTCGGCCATGACAGAGGAGGAAATTGCAGCTAGTAGAAATTGTGTTACCAGTAAGTTTTCTTATAATAGAATTTATTTAATAAACAAATCATCATGTAAAGTAACAAGGCTTTAATTTCTTATTTTGTTTCATATCTCATTAAGCTCTGGCATGCTAACACCTAATTACCGGCGAAAAGTAATTTTGATTTTTAAGGTCTCTTCGTGTGTGGCCAACATTTAGATGTACATATGTTAATAGCGCCATTTCATGTTCAAATATGTCATTCCTAGCTGAAAGAGAAATCGGTAGTTAACATCTCTTCGTATACAGAGGGGTCCAAAAACATGTATCCACTGTTGAAAAGTCCATAACTGACGGAGTTGTCTCATCTTTGGTAGTGTAATAGTTTGTAGTTCTGGCAATCGCCGCACAAGCGTTGTATTGCGTTGTTTTGTTTTTTCATATGACAGTCGCCAGATAGTGTTTTGTTCTTAGTTGCACCAAGTTACTCGAGTAAACATGGCTGGCGCAAGGCTTACATTCGATGAAAGGAAGTCAGTTTTGAAGTGGTATTTTAAGTACGAACACATTAATGAGGTTCAACGGCAATGGCGAAATGAGTATCAAACAGAACCACCGACATGTTTAACGATTCGTCGCATTCGAGACAAATTTGAAGCCGAAGGCTGTGTTAAAGATGTACACAAACAACGATTTGGACGATCTGTAACAGTAACAATTCTCGCTAAGTCCCGTTGTGTGTTACAATTCACTCGCTCACCACAGAAGCCTGTGAGACAGTGTGTCCGTAAAACTGGAGTGAGTCGCTCAAGTGTTCGGCGAATTTTGAAGATAGCAAAGTGGAAGTGCTTCATCCCACGATTGCTTCGCATAATGAACGAGGACGATACAGATCGTAGAATGGAGTACTGCGAGTGGTTTATTAACAAGATGCGCAACGGTGAAGAGTTTGCAGAGATGATTGTGTGGTCTGATGAGGCACAGTTCAAACTCAATGGTACAGTAAATCACCACAATTGCATCTACTGGGCCGCGGAAAACCGAACGTCCATGTAGACAAAGCCGTCAATTTGCCAGGAATAAACGTGTGGTGTGGGTTGTCTTACCGGGGCTTGAATGGGCCACTCTTCTTTGACGGTACAGTTACCAGTGAGGAGTACCTTCAGCAGCTTCAGACATCCATTTTACCTGTCATCCGAGACTTTTATGGAGACGGAAGAGTTTACTTTCAACAAGATGGTGCCCCAGCCCACTACCTAAATCGTGTTAGGGCGTATCTTGACGAAAATGTACCAGATGGATAGGCCGTGGAGGTGCTGTGGAGTATCCACCAAGTTCCCCAGACCTAACTCCTCTGGACTTTTACCTGTGGGGAACACTAAAGGACGTCGTTTATCGACAAAAGCCACCCACACTGGATGAACTTCGAGAATCCATCGTACATTCATGTTCAAATATCCAACTCAACACGTTGCAGTCAGTAGTTCGTGCTTGATATCTTTACGTTGGACTTTAAGCTACACTTTCACCAAAAATGAGACGCCTCCGTCTATTGGTTTGCAAGTTATGGTCTTTTAAACAGTGGATAATATAATCAGCGACGACGATTTGTGTGGGGCTAGACTCCCAGTCAGCGCAGAACTTTCGCCACGTCACTTTTAGTTCAAAATATGCGCACATTTCTTCACTGGGAAAATAGATCGATATTTAACGTCCATTAGGGGCGAGAATACAACGACGAAAGCTGCCGAATTCGTCCCTGGGTAAAACAAACATTTTTCGTCTCGACATTTCAGTTTCAAACATCTCGTTAACGGTGTAAACTTCGATATCTGACCTTTGACTGTGCATAGTCAACAATCATAGGTCTGCTAACTGCCAGGTTAGTTTCCGCATCCAACCCAGAGCTTCTCGTCACATCATTTCAAGTATAAAGATGCACTCGCATTGTTACTTCTGAATGGAACCATATTTAACATCTTTGAAGGTTAATTCGCAGGGAAAGTAATTAAGAGATAGGAGTTTCGGTTCAGAACAAAAATTTTAGTCGTGTAATTTCAAATAGCTATTGGCCAAAATTAAGATATTTTCTTCTCTTAAATGCCTAGACAGCAATGACGATATCTGCTATGTTCAATTCTGGGATAGGCTTGAAAACTTTTCTTAGTTAGCAACGCCCATATGTATTGGGTTTAAATCGCGTCCCGAACGAAACAATTCATTTAATTTAAAGTTGAAACTAGTGAACAAATAGATACCTGTGAATAATTAAAGTATTTGTGCTAGATAAAAAGGGCGATCGGTGACTTTAGAACTGTACATATATCTACATGTCAGCATGAGTACAGTGAAACTGCTAGTGACACGGTGTTGATGTTGAAGTTTCCACAGAGCATTTGACTCTGTTATCATAGTTAGCTTTGAGATCACGAAAATGGTTTTGGTTATGCTCACTATCAGTCGGTTTCCATTATTTTTTTCTGTATCTGCCCAGTGTACGAATTCTTTTTTCCGCAGTGTGGCCTTTCTGGTAGAATGTTCTTGCCTTTCTGGCTTCTGTTCACAGTCTTCGGAGACCCTCAGTCTTTGTATACTGCAGCCAGTTTGTCTTATGACTGACATTGCAGCTTTCATGACTTCTTGTATTGCAGAGTTCTTAGCCTTGTGTGTCTACGTTGTCATCTACTTCCACCCGGTCCGAACAGCGGAAAATACTCTTCAGATGTTCCAATCGACTTTCTTTACTTTATGACGTGTCTTTAATGTGTTTAATGCGTCTTCATCAATGAGTTCATTTCTGCAGGGACAACTGTCAAGATTACAACGATGTGGTCACTTGTGGTGACGCCTGTTTCAGTTTTCCGCGTTATGAGCTTTTCGTTGATTAGTGGGATGTCTGTATTAGACTGCGCACCAGCCCTCCCTTCATATGTGGGTGTCAGCTTATATCATGAACCTGTGTGTGCTCTACTGGACTACGGGAGCAACAATTCTTAATCTGTTGTGAGTGGTATGAGAAACTAGGTAGAATTTGCAAAATTCTGGTGCTACAAAGGTGATTCACGGCAAGCAGAAACGTTAACTGGATCCTGCTGCTGGTACCAGGGAAGGCATTATATCTTCAAATTAAGGAGTTGTCATGGCTAATTCGGTTTACTGTAGTGAAAAAATTAAGCACCGATGTCCTATCAGGATTTCCTTAAAAAGACTGGATGTGTACTCAATTGTGTTGATAGAATGATGTCCTTTAAACTTCAACCTGAACATAGTTCTTATTTGTGCTATCATCAGTGTCGTTGTGGATTGTGCTCCGTGAAGGCTATGAAGTTATACTTCTATAATTATTATTTAGATTAAGGGGAAGGTCAGGCACTATTAGAGATTTTAGCTCAATATCCTGAGGTATTAACTGATCGACAGGCGGATAACAAATAGAGCTGAGTATAAGATTCAGTTAACAGATCAGGTTCCTATCTGTCAGTCACCATACCTCTTGTCACCTCCCAAGATGAGGAAGTGCTTAAGATCATTGATCAGCTATTAGCTGATGGTGTTATTAGGCCGTCGGTCTCGCCCTACGCATCTCCGACGTTGGTGAGTTACCCACTTGTTTCACCTTAAGTGGGGGAGAATTGTGACGTGCAGTCGATATATAGGTCACTTTGTTTGTTGTCGATATAGTCTGCCATAGTCTGCCTGGCAGGTCTTCTCTGACAGGTCGCCTGTCAACTCGTGAAGACGCACCCAGCAGGTGGTAGTGGTTGTGGTGTCACTCGGCGCGACAATGGGGTGTGGAACTGTAGTTCCGTGCTAAATCAGGCAAGCTCCCTCATGTAAGCAGGCGACACTTAGTGTCCATAACCGTGGTGGATGTGCTTATTTTGGACGACAGCTGAACATGGTGGAATTGTGGCAGCCACGACTGAGGCCAGTTAGTGTCGTTGCGACAGTTATTATTTCAAAGGGTCTGAACCCTCGACCATTGGAAGGATGATGCTTGAGATTAATTATGGATAGTTTCCTTTTTGAAGTGTTTGTGTGGATTGTAACTCTTCATCCCGATTACCTAGTGCCTAATTGTAGGACAAGGACTAGATTGTTAACGGTATTCGAACGCCTTGCACTATTACTGGTGTCAGTACATGCTATTCGTTGTTCTATTCAAGATTACTAGTCCAGTGGCCGAAAATGTAGATGTTCTGATGTCTGAATCATCTGTTCGCTCAGATCACACGACCTGCTGTCTTTTGAGTGGCCTTTTGCAATGACTTGATAAGCCATTTTTCGCAGCCTGTTATGTATTATTTGATGTACGAATTATTTAATTAGTTTGTGAATTTCAGCCAATCATTAATCTCGTTTCTGTTTCTGTAAAGGGAAGTGTATTTACATGTGGCCTTCGATTCATAACATGCAACTGAAAGTTGTGTGTACCCGTTGAAGCCATAAGCTTTAAAATTTGTGTCTTCACTGTTGAATGGTAAGCTTCAAGGTGGCACATAGCGCGCACATACCGCAAGTATTGGTTTATCTTGCAGGATACAATATAATTGTCCTTACCGTCGACTAATTATTATATTTATGACTTGCTTAAATTAAGAAAATCTTTTCTGTGTTCTATGTGTCCATTTTTCACCCCTTACTTATCGAGTTAACATATAGTTCATAATGACTTGAGTAAGAGTTATTTAATTTGCACTACTGGCTATTAAAATTGCTATACCAAGAAGAAAAGCAGATGACAAACGGATATTCATTGGACAAATATATTATACTAGAACTGACATGTGATTACATTTTCACGCAATTTGGGTGCATCGATCCTGAGCAATCAGTACCCAGAACAACCACCTCTGGCCGTAATAAGGGCCTTGATCCGCCTCGGCATTGAGTCAGACAGGACATGTACAGGTAGAGCTGCCCATGCAGCTTCAACACGATACCAAAGTTCATCAAGAGCAGTAACTGTCGTATTGTGACGTGCCACTTGCTCGGCCACCATTGACCAGACGTTTAGAATTGGTGAGAGATCTGGAGAATGTGCTGGGCAGGGTAGCAGTCGACCATTTTCTGTATCCAGAAAGGTCCGTACGGGACCTCCAACATGCGGTCGTGCATTATCCTACTGAAATGTAGGGTTTCGCGGGGATCGAATGAAGGGTAGAGCCATGGGTCGTAACACATCTGAAATGTAACGTCCACTGTTCAAAGTTCCGTCAATGCGTACAAGAGGTGACCAAAACGTGTAACCAATGGCACCTCATACCATCACGAACACACGCTTCCAATGTGCGTTTTCCGCGATGTCGCCAAACACGGAAACGACCATCATGATGCTGTAAACAGAACCTGGATTCATCCGAAAAAATGACGTTTTGCCATTCGTGCACCCAGGTTCGTCGTTGAGAACACCATCGCAGGCCCTCCTGTCTGTGATGCAACGTCAAGGGTAACCGCAGCCATGGTATCCGAGCTGATAGTTCATGTTGCTGCAAACGTCATCGAACTGTTCATGCAGATAGTTGTTGTCTTGCAACGTCCCCATCTGTTGACTCAGGGATCGAGACTTGGCTGCGCGATCCGTTACGGTCATGCGGATAAGATGCCTCTCATCTCGACTGCTAGTGATACGAGGCCGTTGGGATCCAGCACGGCGTTCCGTATTACCCTCCTGAACCCACCGATTCCATATTCTGCTAACAGTCATTGGACCTCGACCAACGCGAGCAGCAATGTCGTGATACGATAAACCGCAATCACGATAGGCTACAGTCCGACCTTTATCAAAGTCGGAAACGTGATGGTAGGCATTTGTCCTCCTTACACGAGGCATCACAACAACGTTTCACCAGGCAACGCCGGTCAACTGCTGTTTGTGTATGAGAAATCGGTTGGAAACTTTCCTCATGTCAGCACGTTGTAGGTGTCGCCACCGGGGCCAAGGTTGTGTGAATGTTCTGAAATGCTAATCATTTTCATATCACAGCATCTTCTTCCTGTCGATTAAATTTCGTGTCTGTAGCACGTCATCTTCGTAGTGTAGCAATTTTAATGGCTGGTAGTGTAGTTCAAATTGATGCATCTTCGCTGAACTGTCTTTCATTTGTCTGCTTTGCTAAACCTGAGTTAGGTTCATTCTATCCTCAGATCACGAAGCATAGGTATTACCGTTTTCTTCCCTTGCTTCGTAAGGTTTCTCTAGATGTCAACGCAATAGTACTATTTTCTGTATTCTAGGAGGTGAAGTTTAATGGCCTCTCTTTTCTGTCACTGCCACTTGGGGTGATGTTCTCGTGTAAATCTTCTTTTCAAAAGCCGACCAACACAGTGGAGCTGTTAGTATTGATACCACCATTTGCTATTGTCTGTTTACATTATTTTTTTTGGGGGGGGGGGGGGGGTGACTATTTCCGCCATTAAGTATACCGCAGCCTTAAAACTTTTTTGGTTCACTGTTTATTTTAAAGGATGCATATCATCGTTTGCAATTGTTTCAATTTTGTGTGGTCAGTTATTTAGAGAGTTATTCCCCCATTGACTGTTTTAAAATATGTTTATTTATTAATTTATTGTGGTGGATTGTTTAAAAAAGTTAATTAAATTAACCTGGAAATTTTAAGTATTCGCTTAAGAAGGTACACATTTTCGTAGTGGGCTTCTAGCCATAGGGGTAATCACTTTTTTAAACTTATTCATACATTCTACTAATTGCTTGGAACTGTTTGTGTGTCGCGCATTTGACAGTTGTAACAAATTCTGAATTGATCCAAACATTTGGGTGTGTTTCGAAACGTCTATATTGTCAAGCTTTGGTTTATTAGATTATATTGCCATTTTGGTAAGAACTTCCACAAAAGTTTGATAGTCATGCCGGGTGTAATGTTGTCTTCTGGGTTTTTGCAAGGAAAGTTTGTTAAAAATTATCAGAAATTTACTGGTCCAGTATTTTATCACTCTCACCATCCAGTCCCAACCATTCCAGGATAACTGTTCCTGAGACTTCTTCAATGAATCTCAATCTGGTATCTGCTTTTAGCTTTATGAGGTATTTACATATTAAATGGTTCTGTACACATGTTTCTAGAAGTAGCAGGGCACTACCGATTCTGGCCATTAAATCGGTGACAGCAGGTGTCAATTTACACCAAATGCAGTTGTGGTTGTTATATTCAAATCTACTATCCTGCCTTCATCTGCCCTTCCCCTCCCTCCCTCACACTGCTCTCAGGCAGTTGCGCTATGATGCCCTCGACCAGTAGGAACCAAGTTTCCTATCACCTCCTCTTTTAAAAATCCAATTGCCTCTCTTTCAAAATATGTACATTGTAGTTAAACGATCACTTTGGAGCGCCATCAGCAGGAACCACCCACTATCTCCAACTACAATAAAAAGCGGAAGAAGAATTTCAGAAATAAAAGTAAATACTTGTTGATCAGTTGCTAATAATTATATTCGTTTATTAATACACTTGTTTATACTTACATTTTTTTAATTTTTTTCAGCAGCAGAAGATGCCCCTGATACAGTTCTAGGACAACTGCAGGATCAGTAAAAGCAGGTATTGTCTGTACCACCACAGCGACAGCAGTCCACGGGCAGCCTTCCTGATTTATTGGACCTGCCATTCAGCTATTCTATACTACCGCCACAGCCACAGCAACAGTAGCCTCCTGAAATTACTCAACTTACCAAGCGGCAGTTTGATAACAGAATACTGTTATTTTCCGATACAGATAATTCAGCTGCTAGCGAGTCCAAATGGATGAACATTGGCTTAGCATCTAACAGTGATTTTGATGTAGTAATTGGAGTTGAAAGGTGTTCAACGCGTTGGCACTATAAGGCAGCATTCATAGTACAAATGCGACTATGCTCCATGTAGAAGTACATAGAGAGGAAGATGACGACAAAGTACAACCCATCGCATACCCCAGCTGACATCCATGTGTTTGAGAGGTGACAATAATTTGCCGCTTCTGGGAAGTGTGGCATGACCGCAAGACTGATCTGGTGTGATGCCACGCTCACAGGGAGTTGTAGTACCGAGTGTGTAGTCAATAAAGATGAGGAGTTAAGTAAGTGAAGTCATTATGGCTAAATACTAAAGAACTTGATTAACAGTTAAGTCATGTAGATTAAAGATTGCCAACGGCCTTGCCGCAGTGGTAACACCGGTTCCCGTGAGATCACCAAGGTTAAGCGCTGTCGGGCTGGATGGCTGACCATCCGGTCTGCTGAGCGCTGTTGGCAAGAGGGGTGCACTCAGCCCTTGTGAGGCAAACTGACGAGCTACTCGATTGAGAAATAGCGGCTCCGGTCCCGGAAACCGACCTACGGCCGGGAGAGCGGTGTGCTGAACACTGCTCCTCTACAGGGTGTTACAAAAAGGTACGGCCAAACTTTCGGGAAACATTCCTCACACACAAATAAAGAAAAGATGTTATGTGGACATGTGTCCGGAAACGCTTAATTTCCATCCGTTGTAACCACGCCGACCCTGTGATCACTGTGGAACTATGGCGTAATCGAAAGAGAAAGAACTCCACTGTAACAACTTGCTTTGGTTTCTACAGCGGCATGCTACTGTGGTACAGTTTTGAGTATGTACCACGATTGCAGTCATTTACCTGCTATCAAATACAGGGTGTTGCAAAAAGGTACGGCCAAACTTTCGGGAAACATTCCTCACACACATATAAAGAAAAGATGTTATGTGGACATGTGTCCCGAAACGCTTAATTTCCATGTTAGAGCTCATTTTAGTTTCGTCAGTATGTACTGTACTTCCTCGATTCACCGCCAGTTGGCCCAATCGGATGAAGGTTATGTTGACTTCGGTGCTTGTGTTGACATGTGACTCATTGCTTTACAGTACTAGCGTTAAGAACATCAGTACGTAGCATCAACAGGTTAGTGTTCATCACGAACGTGGTTTTGGAGTCAGTGCAATGTTTACAAATGCGGAGTTGGCAGATGCCCATTTGATGTATTGATTAGCACGGGGCAATAGCCGTGGCACGGTACGTTTGTATCGAGACAGATTTCCAGAACGAAGGTGTCCCGACAGGAAGACGTTAGAAGCAATTGATCGGCGTCTTAGGGAGCACGGAACATTCCAGCTTATGATTCGCGACTGGGGAAGACCTAGAACGACGAGGACACCTGCAATGGACGAGGCAATTCTTCGTGCAGTTGACAATAACCCTAATGTCAGCGTCAGAGAAGTTGCTGCTGTACAAGGTAACGTTGACCACGTCAATGTATTGAGAGTGCTACGGGAGAACCAGTTGTTTCCGTACCATGTACAGCGTATGCAGGCACTATCAGCAGCTGATTGGCCTCCACGGGTACACTTCTGGGAATGGTTCATCCAACAATGTGTCAATCCTCATTTCAGTGCAAATGTTCTCTTTACGGATGAGGCGTCATTCCAACGTGATCAAATTGTAAATTATCACAATCAACATGTGTGGGCTGACGAGAATCCGCACGCAGTTGTGCAATCACGTCATGAATACAGATTTTCTGTGAACGTGGGCAGGCATTGTTGGTGATGTCTTGATTGGACCCCATGTTCTTCCACCTACGCTGAATGGAGCACGTTATCATGATTTCATACGGGATACTCTACCTGTGCTGCTAGAACATGTGCCTTTACAAGTATTACACAACATGTGGTTCATGCACAATGGAGCTCCTGCACATTTCAGTCGAAGTGTTCGTACGCGTATCAACAACAAAATGGCTCTGAGCACTATGGGACTTAACATCTGAGGTCATCAGTTCCCTAGAACTTAGAACTACATAAACCCAACTAACCTATGGACATCACACACATCCATGCCCGAGGCAGGATTCGAACCTGCGACCGTAACGGTGGCGCGGCCCCAGACTGTAGCGCCTAGAACCGCTCGGCCACACTGTCCGGCTACAACAACAGATTCGGTGACCGATGGATTGGTAGAGACGGACCAATTCCATGGCCTCCACGCTCTGCTGACCTCAACCCTCTTGACTTTCATTTATGGGGGCATTTGAAAGCTCTTGTCTACGCAACCCTGGTACCAAATGTAGAGACTCTTCGTGCTCGTATTGTGGACGGCTGTGAAACAATTCGCCATTCTCCAGGGCTGCATCAGCGCATCAGGGATTCCATGCGACGGAGGGTGGATGCATGTATCCTATCTAACGGAGGACATTTTGAACATTTCCTGTAACAAAGTGTTTGAAGTCTCGCTGGTACGTTCTGTTGCTGTGTGTTTCCATTCCATGATTAATGTGATTTGAAGAGAAGTAATAACATGAGCACTAACATGGAAAGTAAGCGTTTCCGGACACATGTCCACATAACATATTTTCTTTCTTTGTGTGTGAGGAATGTTTCCTGAAAGTTTGGCCGTACCTGTTTGTAACACCCTGTACATCCGCATTCAGTGACACCTGTAGGCTTGAGGGTAACACGGCGGCCATGGGACATGGGCCTTCATGGCCTGTGCGGGAGGAGAGGAGTTTATATACTAATTTTAAGTATGTTTCCGACTGAAAGATGACGGTAACTATGTTCCTCATGAACAGAGGTATTTTTTCTGATTAATAATATCCTATTAACAAGTTACAAATTATCGCCATGACGGTGCCTTTCGCTAAAACGGTGCCTTTGTATGTAGAAGACCACCTTCATATGCAGAGATACGCCTGCTATGTGATATTGGTAATAAAACATTGTCAGGGCATAGGAATTCCAACCGTAGAACTGGGTGAAAACGGACGCTGTTACAATGATTACTAAGCGCAGTGCCATGACCATGGAACTCTTTTTCCCTTGACAGGAGTTCCCGAATAGGACCCTAAGAGAACAGTCGCCTTCCCCTAGTAGTTGGCCTTATAAGGGATGACATGCACTACTGCGCTCTGCACAGCCAGACGCTAGGCCTCGTGGACAGGCCACTAAGGCGCCACGTTGGCAGAAGTTCTCCACAATTCTGAAACTTCAGAAGATGCGACGAGTAATCATTTCGGTCGTGTTACTACATACGAGTCTTGATAACTCATTGGCTGCTTTAAAAACGCTAGCACGAATTTATCATCCCCACCGAATCACAAGACCATACATGTTAAGGCCCCAGGAAACGCCAGATTATATGCAAATTGAAGGTGGAGGAGGAGGGGACAAAGGAAAGGGAAGGGATTACCGATCTTACGTGGAATCATTTGCGACGAGTGAAAATTCTTACCCAGGATCTGTTGCTCACCAGGCATTGCGCTACCCAGCACACAGCGCGTTCGCAACTGCGTAGACTAGGTCGGCACACTTCACAGCCGACCCACATTCCCACCGAGCGCCACGTATTCGCAGTCCCTGTCCATTTCCTCCATGCTCGCTACTCTTAGATACCTGCAGGAGGTCGGACGTACTGGTGCATCTGCACTGAAGAAGGACATGTCCGAAAGAACAGATCTAATGCTTTTAATTGCTTGTTAATTGCATCATTCAGTTATCCAAGCATTACCTACAGGAGTTATTCTTGTATTCAGGCTCCATGAATTAAGCACTCTTCGCAACCTGTTTCAGTGTTATCAATATTTTTCGATCGATATGTACTGTACTCTTTAGGATCACAAAGTATGATTTAACACCAGTCCGCCAATAAATACGACTGCAATCTGAATATGATTGTGAAGCTTCCCTCCTGTGCTATAATTCTGTGTGCAGCTTCAAATATGTGAATTGTGGCTGAGCAGAAAGTCTGATCTTAATTCTACCCTGCTAGTAGGAAATGAAGTCTGATGCTTCGTGTCACGGTCGAGACATGAAGATACCCAACGCCTTTAACAGAACTTCCCCGGGAGAAGGAGAGGCAGTGGAAATTATTAAGCCAGCCCGAGGTTTACAGCCTTTTTATACTGCCTTCCTGGCTATATTGAGGAATGCTAGTGTGGCTACAGCGATCTGGCGGTTCTTATTAAAATACGACACAAGTAACGCAAAAATTTCGTCCAAAGGCAAAGCTGTTGGGTTCGTAAGTGGAGTTAACTTTGTGACACTACAACTAAAGCCACTCTCGTCACATGACGAAAGCGCACTTGAGTGCTCATGTTATGTCCAGTAATGAACAACGAGGTCCCAATTAATTACACAATTAGACTGCTACGGAACACTGATGCTCTCGCTACAATAAACACTCTTGTATATTTCATTTCTTTATAATAATTTAAGAGTGGAAATCGAATACATTTTAAGCGCCACGTCTGACATTCGTCAGAAGAATGAAAAAAACAATAACTCTGTTTTCAGATAAGTGGTTTGTATCCAAAAACTTGAGAAGGTATCCTGAAACCACGGAATTACATTGCTCACCGCATCACCGCAAAAAATTATGAGGCAAATTAGGAAACAAATACTTTATTAAAAACATTCGAAGTGCCGTACTAGGCAATTGACTGTTCAAAGTGCGATCAAGAACTTTGTCACAATTTGATTTCCGTAGTGAAGAAACAGCAACCAGCTTCAGTTAATTACGATATTTATAGACACAAATAGCGCTCTTATCGATTTCGAAGCTACAGATTGATCTTGAGACGGATGTTGACTTTCGTACTACACTTCTTATCCTTTAAATTAATAGACGGTTGTTTTTTCATCAACTAATATAAGAAATAATAAATAGAAAATATATAACTCATAGGCTCAAAACTGGTAACGCCGCTACTTGTCTAAATAAACGGCATTTTTAACAGAATATGGTTGCTATTTTCTTCTCTGAGCGAATCAACTTGTATTTTGTACACAACCACGGTCTCTAAATTATCAGTTTTCGACAAAGTGGCAGGAAGAAGGTTTTTGTTTGGTGTTAATACTGGCGTATTACCTTTTGTCTGTGGCAATAAAGATACAGAAATACAGCGTTATGTTTTAACTGGTAGAGCTGTAGTCAACAAACACCGTTGTTCATATCTTTTAAATTTGGGAACCTTTGAGGGAAGCACAGCTCGCAGAAAGCTAACGCTCCATCAGCTAACGCATGTTTGAAAGACCTTCTCCTTGGTTTGGTACCTGGATCATGTCTACTGTCCTGCAACAGAGTACTGAGAATACAACAGAATTGAAAACGCGTTTTGTGAAACAATGGGACGTTTTTCATTTCCACTCCTCACGTTTAATTCAATGTATACATAACGTTACAGATTTCCCTTCAGAGAAAACTCGGAGAGCAAACAGACGGTCATAGTTACATTCCTTCAGACTACGGACGACTAACCTGGAGTCTGATCTACGATACGGTCATCATCAGATAAAAGCAATTTCCAAAATGGAGACAGCCATTCGCTGAAAATCTGAACAGCTCCTTCTTCCTAAAAGATGCTCCTTGATGTGGAAAACGTACTCCTTCGTATTGGTCAGTGATTACACAGGTTGGGAAACCTCTAAGGTACAAAGATACTGTGTACTTTATGCATGCCAACACTTGGGCGCTACTTTCCTCAGCAGGTGGCAAGAGGCCTAATTTTTTGGGAGCTTGCTGAGAAGTGGCCTCTCCGAGGTCATAAAACTCCGGAACGTGGCCGTCTCAACCCCCATTCTCCTCGTTCACACATCAGCAGCTGCTTGTTCGCTAAACGCCTACTGTAATGTAACATGCACTGAGCTGTCAGAAGTCACGGCACGGCGATACCCACAAGTACATATGAATGTAGTAACCCATACTCAAGGTATAAAAGGGCGGTGCACTTGCTCAACTGTCATTTGTACTCAGGTGACTCACATGAAAAGATTTCTGACATGATTATAGCCGCACGACGGGAATTAACAGACTTTGAAAGCGGAATGGTAGTTGGAGCAAGATGCATAGGACAATCCATTTCTGGAATCGTTAGAGAATTCAATATTCCGGGATGCACGATGGCAAGAGTCTGCAGAGAATACCATATTTCAGACATTACCTCTCACAACGGACAACGCTGTTGCCGATGTGTTTCACTCAACGGCCGAGAGCAGCGGCGTTTGCGTAACATTGCAAGTGCTAACAGACAAGCAACACTGCGTGAAGTAACCGTGGAAATCAGTGTGGAACGTACAACAAACATACCCGTTAGGACAGTGCTGTGAAATTTGGCGTTAATGGACTATCGACGCGAATGCCTTTGCTAACACCATGAATCGTCTGCAGCTCTTGTGACCATATCTGTTGGACCCTAGATGACTAGAGAACCGTGGCCTGATCAGATGAGTCCTGATTTCAGTTGGTAGGAGTTGATGGTAGGATTCGAGTGTGGCGCAACTCCACTAGGCTATGGCCCTAACTTGTCAACAATGCTCTGTGCAATTTGGTGGTGGCTCCATAATTGTGGGCGCTGTGTTTTCATAGAAAGGACTGGGTTCTCTGGTCCAACTGAACCGATCACTGTCTGGAAATAGCTATGTTCAGCTACTTGGAGACCATTTGCATCCATTCGTGGACTTCATGTTCTCAAACAAAGATGGAATATTTATGGGTGACAATGGACTATGTCAGCGGGCTAGAATCGATCGCGATTGGTTTGAAGAACATTGCGGACAATTCGAGCGAATGATTTGTCCATCCAGATCGTCCGACATGAATCCCACCGAACATTTATAGAACATAGCTGAGAGGCCTAGTTCGTGCCCAAAATACTGCACCGGTGATTCTTTCACTATTATGGACGACAATAGAGGCAGCATTGATCTGTATTTCTGCAGGGGACTTCCAAAGACTTGTTGAGTCCATGCCGGCCGCGCGGGGTATCCATGCGGTCTGAGGGGCCTTGTCACGGTCCTTGCGACTTCCCCCGTCGGAGGTTCTCTCGTCCATAGCCTAAGTTAGTTTAAGTTAGATTAAGTAGTATGTAGACTTAGGGAGCGATGACCTCAGCAGTTTGGTATCATAAGACCTTACCAGAAATTTCGAATTTTTTGAGTCCATGCCACGTGAAGTTGCTGTACTACGCGGAGAAGAAGGAGATCTGACAAGATATAAATAATTAATCGACGACTTTTGTCACCACAGTGTATACGAGATGTGTGCTACCTGTGTTTATGACTGTAGTGTACGTAAAAATTAGAGACAGTTTTATTTAGTGACAGTGTTATTAACCAGAGACATTATTATAAACGAATATCTTTGACTGTCGATGGTTGTGGAACATGGTAGGGAAGAAATGGAAATGACTTTTTATTCTATGTATTATTCAAGAATCGGAGAAGAAATCGGTACTCTCTCAGAATAATAGGTGAGGTTGAATCTTATCCACTCTCTTATCAAGTTACTTCTAATCTTATACTTGTAGAGCAGTTCAGAACTTCCACGAGGACATCGTGTCGGGGAGAAGCTAACAGACATTCCAACGAACCTGCACTACATACATGGTGACTCATCATGAATTTAATGACTGCGAAGTTGAAACTGTTTAGTTCTTCACCGAGGTAATTACAGTCGACGCTTGTTGAGGACATTCGCCAGATTTAGACAACATGTTATACGATTTTTTTAGACGGACTATTCAGCATTACAAAATACAACACCGAATACAATACATCAGACTGAATAGAGAAACAAAAACAATAACATGAAATATGTTGCTACGGTTGTCACATTCATCCCCAGCCACTTCCTGCCTAGAGTCTCATTACAGTTTTGCTGTTCGTTACCTTGGACAGTGACGCTTAATTGATGCTCGTGCCGTTTTAACGCGGTACTTGCAACTGGACCACTGTAGCAGCCTGCTGGATGCTGCAAGCCACCTTCAACATCGCCATGTGGTAAGAAGATAATCCAACCCCCCCCCCCCCTTTTGTTGTTTCAACCAAACTGAGTGCAATGATCTGTACGATCTATCTGTCATATCTTCGGTTCATAAAGGAACCTTTCCCCCAATGGTATCTTATAAAGTAACGCTACGTTGTCCGCCACTCTATAACCATTATCTTTGGTAACATTTGGAATGCGGCTTTCCTTTTAAGTGTGAGTATTTTGTTTATTCTTGGCTGCATTCACACTTCGTGAAGGCTGTTCTCGGTAACTTGAAAGTTCTTTCCTTTAATGAACACTGAGGTGCTAGAAGTCATTGAATACCTATTAATACCGTGTCGGACCCCCCTTGGCCCACCATAGCAGCAACACGATTTGGCAAGGGGTCGACAACTCTCTGGAAGTGCCCTGCAGATATAAAGAGCCATGCTGCCTCTATAGCTGTCCATAATTGCGATAGTTTTGTCGGTGCAGGATTTTGTGTACGAACCGCCCTCTCGACTACGTTCTATAAATAGTCGATGAGACTCATTTCGGCCGATCTGGGTGGCCAAATCATTCGCTCGATTGCCTTGAATGTTCTTCAAATAAATCGCGAAAAACTGTGGCCCGATGACTTGCTCATTGTCATTCATAAAAATTCCATCGTTGCTTAGGAGCGTGAAGTCCATAAATGTCTTCAAATGGTCTCCATGTAGCCGGACATAACCATTTCCAGTCAATGATTGGTTCTGTTGGACAGAGGACCCAGTCTGTTCTGCGCAAACACGGCCCTCACCATTATGAGACATCACCAGCCTGCACAGTGCATTGTTGACAACTTGGGTCCATGGGGTCTGCACCAACCTCGAATACTACCATCAGCTCTTACTAATCGAAATGTCCGGCCCCGGTAGCTGAGTGGTCAGCGCGACAGCATATCAATCCTAAGGGCCCGGGTTCGATTCCCGACTGGGTCGGAGATTTCCTCCGCTCGGGGACTGGGTGTTGTGTTTTCTTAATCTTCAGCATTTCATCCCCATCGACACGCAAGTCGCCGAAGTGGCGTCAAATCGAAAGACTTGCACCTGGCGAACGGTCTACCCGACGGGAGGCCCTGGTCACAGGACCAATAGAAATCGGGACACGTCTAACGAGTACACGTTTTTCCAGTCACCTAGGGTCCAACCTATTTGGTATGACCTCGGCAGAGGCGCTGGAGGTGATGTCGGTGTTAGCAAAGGCACTCGCACCGGTCGTCTGCTGCCACAGCTCATTACCGCCAAATTTCACCACACTGACCAAACGGATGCGTTCGCTGTTCGTCCCACATTGATTTCTGCAGGTATTTGACGCAGTGCTGCTTGTCTGTCAGCACTGACAAGTGAAGACGGACGGCCACAGCGTTGTCCGTGGTGTGAGGTAATGCCTGAAATTTGGTATTCTCGGCACACTCGCGACAATGTGGATCTCGGAACACTGGATTTCCTGACGAGTCCCGAAATGGATTGTCCACGCGTCTACCTCCATCTACCATTCCGTGTTCAAAGTCTGTTAATTCCCGTCGTGCGGCCATAATCGCATCGGACATCTTTTGACATGAATCACGAGTGCAAATGACAGCTCAGTCAATGTGCTGTCCTTTTATACCTCGTGTACGCCATACAACCGACATCCGTATATGAGCATTCGCTATCCCATGACTTTGTGACCACTTTGGTAGCGTTACTCATTGGGTGTCGTTGCTCCTTTCCACATCCCCAGTTCCGAAATGTACAATCCCCTGAAAGTAGACTACAAATCATAATTATTCACATGGACTTGCACGAGATGGAAAAATTTCCCCACCCTTCACTTAAAAGAAATGACTCTCTGTCAACCTAGTTACAAGTCATAACTTTCAGAAGAAAAATGATTTCTGTGCATTTGGGTCAAGTACTTGGCAAGCCTGGAAATCTAGATGTAATCTTTGCGAGGGTACGTTCAAACCTTCACGCGTCTTTTTAAGAGTCGGAAATGAAGTAAGATTGAGATTTAACGTGCCGTCGATGGTGAGGTCATTAGAGCCGAAGTTCGGACTGGGGAAGAAACTGACAGTGTCTCGGTTTTGCTTTCAGCGATTTAGGGAAATAATGGAAAAATCAGGATGCCTTGACGGGGATATGAACAAATGAACGGGATGCGATTGGTGTGGAAGGACTTGTATGTCGTTGCAGAAGAACTGCGTTGTGATCTTATAGCGACGGAAAAAAGTCTCTACACCAAGAAGGAGTTCTGCGACATAAGCGAAAGTTCGTAGGCGAGTTTCTATTCGCGACAGTCGAATAAGAATGGCGTTAGTAGCGCCACTATGAAGATGCAAATCAGGTTTGCTTTAAATAAGCACGGTAATTGTAGAGAGCACTAGTTACGTTTGGGATTGAACGTAGTGAGTTGATGTTAGATAAAAATGCCTTCAAGGCGACAAAAACGCTATTATCAACACCTCACTGAGTTTGAGCGAGATGCTCCTCGACACAACAAACTGTTACAAACGGGTTACTTTAAGGACCTCTCCGAACCAGACGCCCTGTAGTGGTGCCCTTCAGTGGTGTCAAGTGGAGAGCTCTTTGGAGGGCAGAGTGGAGATCTGCTGTGTTTTCTGATGGAAGGTGGTTCTGCCTCGGCGCCAGTGACGGCCGTGTGTTGATTAGAAGCAAACCAGCAGACCAGCTGATGGCCTACAACCAATTGTCTGTGAGCTAGATACTCTGGACCTGCTTCGGGAGTTATCGTCTGGAGTACGATTTCGTATGACGCCAGAAGCACTCTCGTGGTTATCCCACGCACTCGGACTGCAAGTCTGTCCGTTAACCAGGTGATTCGATCTTTTGCGCTGAAATTCATGAACAGCATTCCAACTGGTTAACGTTCACCATCATGCTGCTACCGTAACCCAACGTGCTCTGCAGAGTGTCGGCATGTTGCCTTGATCCACTCGACCATCAGGCCTGTCTCCAGCCGACGACATATGGAACATCACCTGATGACAACTTTAGCGTCATCCCCAAACAGCATTAACCGTCCCTGTGTTGACCGACCAAGTGCAACAGGCATGGAATTTCATCCCTCAAACTGACATCTGGCACCTGTACAGCACAATGCACGCACGTTTAAGTGCTTGTATTCAGCATTCCGGCGGTTAACCAGTTACTTTTGTGCCAGCATTTCACATTTGCAGCGACTTATCTCGATCATTAACCTGTGATCTTGCAATGTTTATCACTTGCATATGTTACCTAGACAAATGAATTCCCTTAATTTCACTACTCTAGGTTAATTATTTTGGAGTTGCGACTTTTTCCGTCAGTGTATTTAGAACAGTGTTTTACACTAGCTGAACTACCTGTAACGCTTCCAGCAGCAGCATACATACGAGCTAATACACAGCTGAAGGATACGAAAATACTCGTTGACAACTTTTCGATTTTAATCAGAGCTTATCTGACAAAAAAAAAATTACATAAATCGGGTACGAACAGCTGTTCTACAGTCGTCGTAACAAAATGAAATAGACGCTGAGTTTGCCGCCAACTGCTCTTTTTTTTTAATCAGAGCTTATCTGACAAAAAACAAACTACGTACACATGAGTAGGAACATCTGTTCTGAAGCTGTCGTAACAAAATTAAATAGACCGTGAGTTGGTCGGAATAAATTTTACCTACAAAACCACTGACAGCAGATTCATAAGCTGAATCAACAGCTTGGCTTAGATACGTTGTACAATTCATTTATTAGCGTACAATATATAAAGAGAAGAGTTCGATTCTTCTAAACGTAAACATAAACAAGGTCATCTTGTGGCTACCGTTGCGTTTTACAATGAGATGGTAAAAGGCTTGAGACAGCGATATGAACATATGCGTACACAAGATATAAGGGGGCAGTGCATTGGCCGAGCTGTCATATATACTCAGGTGATTCATGTAAAAAGGTTTCCGACGTGATTGTGGCCGAATGACGTGAATTAACAGACTTCGAACGCATTGGACATTCCATTTCGAAAATCGTTATGGAATTCTGTAAGCCGAGATCCTAAGTGTCGCGAGCGTGCTATAGAGCTAGCATGGCTCAATATGTCTGCAGGACACTAGCGACTTGCTGAGTCCACGTCACGTCGCGTTGCTGCAGTACGCCGGGCAAAAGGAGGTCTGACACGATATTGGCCGATATCGCCTCAGTGTACTCTGGTCACCGGAGGAATCCCAGTTGGCGGTAGCCAAGGAGTCTGTACATCAATAAAGCGCCACCCAGTGGACACAGGTGTTGCTGAACCTCGACAGAGCCATGTGTCTGGCAGGCCCAATAAATTAACAGGTATGGATCAACGTTCTCTAAAGTGATCCGCAGTTCCAGAAGACTTCTGTTGCATCAGAGGTCAGCGACACAATGTTCTATTAAAGGGCTTTAGGACTTTCCACGGTCGTGCTGCTACCCTGAAATCCCTGATTACACAGTCACAGCATACGACACGATACCCGACGACTGGGTGTGAACGCCGCAGCGTGCTGTGCTATGACTGCGAATTCTGATGTTGCTGTTGCGGTCTTCAGTCCAAAGATTGCTCTGATTCTGATCTTCCCGCTAACCTATTCTGTCCAAGCCACTACATCTCCGATTAACTATTAAAATCTATGTCCTTCTGAACCTGCTTATTGTGTTCATGCCTACAACTTCCTCTACAATTTTTACCCCCTTCACTCACCGGCATTGTCAAATTGGCTATGTATTGATGCTTCAGGAAGTGTCTCCCTTCCGTCATTAATTTTTTTTTTATCCCATGCGGTTCAGTACCTCCTCAGTAGTTACTCGATTTCCCCGACAATTCCTCAGTGTTTTCCGTAATATCACATTTCGAAAGCTTCTATCCATACAAGGCTACATTCGAAAAAAATACCTTCAGAAAAGACTTCCTAACATTAAATTTATATTACATGTTAACAAATCATTTGTTTCAGGAAATCTTTTCGTCCTATAGTTAGTCTGGTGCCCAAATAACAAAACTCACCTACTGTTTTTAGTGTCTCAGTCCCTAACCTAATTCGCTCAGCATCATCTATTTCATTACACTACATTCCATAACTTTCTTTTACACGACTGGCCATTTAAATTGCTACACCAAGAATAAATGCAGATGATAAACGGGTATTCATTGGGCAAATATATTATACTAGAACTGACATGTGACTACTTTTCACGCAATTTGGGTGCATAGATCCTGAGAAATCAGTACCCAGAACAACCACCTCTGGCCGTAATAACGGCCTTGATACGCCTGGGCATTGAGTCAAACAGACCTTGCATGGCGTGTACAGGTACAGCTGCCCACGCAGCTTCAACACGATACCACAGTTCATCAAGAGTAGTGACTGGCGTATTGTGACGAGGTAGTTGCTCGGCCACCATTGGCCAGACGTTTAGAATTGGTGAGAGATCTGGAGAATGTGCTGGGCAAGGCAGCAGTCGAACATTTTCTGTATCCAGTAAGGTCCGTACGGGACCTCCGACATGCGGTCGTGCATTATCCTGCTGAAATGTAGGGTTTCGCGGGGATCTAATGGAGGGTAGAACCACGGATCGTAACACATCTGAAATGTAACGTCCACTGTTCAAAGTTCCGTCAATGCGAACAAGAGGTGACCGAGTCGTGTAACCAATGGCACCCATACCATCACGCCGGGTGATACGCCTCTATGGCGATGACGAATACACGCTTCCAATGTGCGTTCATCGCGATGTCGCCAAACACGGATGCGACCATCATGATGCTGTAAACAGAGCCTGGATTCATCCGAAAAAATGACGTTTTGCCATTCGTGCACCCAGGTTCGTCGTTGAGTACACCATCGCAGGCGCTCTTGTCTGTGATGCAGCGTCAAGGGAACCGCAGTCATGGTCTCCGAGCTGATAGTCCATGCTGCTGCAAACGTCGTAGAACTGTTCGTGCAGTTGGTTGTTGTCTTGCAAACGTCCCCATCTGTCGACTCAGGGATCGAGACGTGGCTCCACGATCCGTTACAGCCATGCGGATGCCTGTCATCTCGACTGCTAGTTATACGAGGCCGTTGGGATGCAGCACGGCGTTCGTATTACCCTCCTGAACCCACCGATTCCATATTCTACTAACAGTCATTGGATGTCGACCAACGCGAGCAGAAATGTCGCGATACGATAACCCACAATAGCGATAGGCTGCAATCCGACCTTTATCAAAGTCGGAAACGTGATGGTACGCATTTCTCCTCGTTATAAGAGGCATCACAACAACATTTCATCAGGCAACGTCGGTCAACTGCTGTTTGTGTATGAGAAATCGGTTGGAAACTTTCCTCATGTCAGCACGTTGTAGGTGTCGCCACCGGCGCCAACCTTGTGTGAATGCTCTGAAAAGCTAATAATTTACATATCACAGCATTCTCTTCCTGTCGGTCAAATTTCGCGTCTGTAGCACGTCATCTTCGTGGTGTAGCAATTTTAATGGCCAGTAGTGTACTTTGTTTCCTTTACTGTTTTTTCATTATACACATTTTTCTCTCCTTAAATAATACTCACGATCCCCAGGTGAGTAATATTCAGTGACCCAAATCCTTATGCGTAAATTTTTCGAAGAGTATAACATCCGAAACTTAATGACTGGAAACGAAAATCCCGTTTTTTATGCATAAAACTTGCACCGTACTGCAATGTCTTCAGCTTATATCAGCTGCTCACAGCGACGATGTTATACTCGATGCGTTCAATGCAACGGTGCAAAAAATTCAGCCATAGTCAGGTATCCTTATTGTCTGTTGCAAAATGAAACAGTCAGCCAGAAACGTAACTATCAGTTCCACATCAGTTTCTACTGTAGTCTTACTCATATCATCTCTCAGGTAACGATACGTACCAGTGAGCTCCAGCGACGGCAACATGGTACAGGACTGTCTTTTCAATCTGCATCTGTTGCTCATGTGCTCACGGACATTAATATCAAAGCGAGATGGTGCGTCGTCGTGTTGAAATAGCATCCTCTTGTGGACAACGAGAGGTACTGTCCCTAACAACTCTTGCAGCACTCCTCTGAGGAATTCGCGTTACGCTAGTCGCAATCCATAGATTGCACGGAGAGTGGTCTCTGGCACGTGGAAATAAGTCAAGGATGTACATTTCATTTTACTGAAGTGCGATACAACTGAAATGACTATATTACACTGTTACAGGTGCTAGTTCTGTGAGTGCATACGTGAACGTAGACTTTCCCGGCATATACTACTGATGAAAAGCTTTCTGCTGTGCAGTCAAGTGACAGCTTTAAAACATCGCGACATTTCGAAAGAGTGTCGTACTCTTTACCTCAGTTCTCCAATTGAAACTCGTTATTTATAAGGTCTGCTTCACATTCAGTTACCTTTCTTGGGGCACACGGATCGTAAACTAGAAAAGCCTGGGTTCATAGTATAAGCTATAGTACCACACTGGCGTGAAATCCCTAAGGACGAAAGTAATTATGTGCGACCGCCAGATAACATAGCTAGATTAAAAATTTGTACAGTACAGTGCAGTATAGAAGGTAACTGAAAGAAATACGCAGTAAGACTAACCAAAATAAACCTTTATTCAAAGACAATAACTACGCTCAAATCACTCCAAATTACGGTGGTCACCTGGACATTACGAAAGATGGGACATGGTTCTCAGTAGGATGTATGATCATGACGGACAGTAGTGCATGCTCCGCGACACCCTCCTTGTGATAAGATGTTCCGTTCCTCCACCAGCGATGTTGACAACTTTTGGATGGTCCAATATGTGCTCCATGGGATTTAAACCGGGGACTGGCAGGCCCATTCGCCGAATAACCTCTCGTTCCAATAGCTCCTCTACATTCGCTGTTAGATGCGGTAGGGCATTGTTACCCATAAAAATGGAGCCAGTGCCGAATGCACCACGCCCCGGTAAGGACGCGTTGGGAAGGAGTACAGTGGCACAACACCGCTGGTCAGCGAGAGTACCGTGTTCAGAAATTTGTAAGTCAGTATGCCCATGCAATATTATGCCTCACCACATCATAACTCTTGAACCACAAAAACGACCGTTTTCGACAATATTCCTGTGTTAATTAAGTGTTCCCACCCCCCGTCTTTGAGGGTATGTCCAGAATCATGACTGAGAATAGGACGCAGCTGCACTTTTCGTTGGTCCTCTCCTCAGTCTCTTGGCACCATTCCACTGGCTGTTTGACGTAGGTCCTTTCTTGCTTGTTGCTCAATGTAGCATTGATCTGATGCTTTAAGTGACTGTGGTCAACCACCTCTTCTCCCTTAGGCAGCGGTGCGTGCTGTTCAGAATGCACCCTGTGCACGTGAAACAATGCTATGAGCAATACAAAACTTTCGTCACACTTCATCCTTCTTCTAATTTCCAGATGATTCTTCCCCACGAGAAGTGAGCATGCTGTTACGAAGAACGCCACCACAATGCACAGCAACTGCTTGCTGATTGGCATACATTGCCTTCTCCCATTCTTTCAACTTCCTCGTCTTGTGTAGGCAGCCCCATTTGGCACTACAGTTACGCTTACCTCATATTCTGTGATGTCCCTCTTGTTGCACTCTGCAGGGGGACCTCTGGCAACAGTCACCTACACTTTCATTCATATCCAGTGAATAGCGGGCGAGTTTTTGTATTATGTGTGTGTGTGTGTGTGTGTGTGTGTATTCGCCGAGCCGACCGAGGGTCATCTCTCTGAAGCCAGTAGGTCCACTGCTGCACCAGGACCCACCAGTACCTCCAGAGTCCTAACCGACCTGCCAGCAATCGATCACGAGCAATGTTCTGCGACTTCAGTCTCCAAGGACTCCAACATCAGGAACTGTTATCTAGCGGACTTTTTCTGTGATTGTGAATTCTGGACATCCATCTGATCTGTGATCCATCTGGACACAGATTTAACTACGAACTACGACTTAAGAGTTGTCACTGATACTCTAAGACGGCTACCAATTCATTTAGCATCCAGTACTCCTGTGACTGATTTAACAGAAAAACTTGTGATTAATAAAAATTTACTCTTTTTTTAAGTTGTTATTAATAACATGTTTCTTATTAGTTGTCTGCTCGTAGTCTGTTCTTTCTGTGATCCCAGATTAGGTCATATCAAAAAATTGCGATGAGGATTAAAGATTGTAAAGTTAAGTCAGACTTAAGTCAGTAGCAACAAGGATACATGGTTCAAAATTTTCGTCCTATGAGTCCATGGCGATAAGTTTTTAAGAGCATTTGCAGTGAACTTTCTCACAGCTCCCACAGTAGACGATGATCATAAGACGATTCTTCACACATCTGGTGTTCGCCGTCATCGCAAACTTGACACTACACTTTCTGCCTTTATTGAAGCACATACAGCAAAAGCAAGAACTAATATTCAAGAAGCTGACTGATATCGCCACATCACCAGAGGTACCCGGCCACCTTTCCCAGGTTGCCTCCAGTGTCAATGGGCTCTGGAGACTCGATTCTGACAAGGCTACAGACACCTGTGCCAATTCCATTCCACGCTTGGAACTGCATTTCATCACACAAGGCTGTTCAGACGAAATCTATCAATGGGCTTTCTTCTTGCCTTCTTCAGGTACCAAAGTTCCTTGGGTTGACCACAGCAGTCGAATGTCATAACTTGCCCTTTGTCACAATAAATGCCTATTCCACATCCCGTGACAGTTCTTGTGCTCATATGCACGCTCTTCAAAGGAGGAGTCTTTCTCGATCTTTCAGGACTTTTTGTTGGTCCTTCCTAGTTGCCAAATCCCTGGTACAGCGACGCTACAGGACTCACTGCCAGTCCTTCCTACTTATCCAATCCTGAGTGCAAATATGCACCATACACATTCCATGACGTCTTCCAGGCTGTTCCAGGACACTTTACCTGTCCTTAATGCTTGTCAAATCCTTGGTGCAAATACGCACCATACACATTCCATTGCATGTACCACGACAATCCAGGACTGCCTAATCAGTCCTTACCGAAATGTTGAAGCTCAAAGCGCTTCCATCCCTACAGGGCCAATATACATCCTCTAGAAACAATACACCTGAAAACTTCACTAAAAGATGCTCTCGCGTTACTATGCGCCCTCTCAGCATAAAACGTCTACAAAACTTCACTATAAGGTGCTCTCACACTACTACCCCCCTCAGGGCACAGTACATCCAGATAATTTCATTACAAGATGTTCTCGCACTACTGGCGTGATCTACTTCCACATGCCTGTGGCTCCATTTCAGGTGATCAGTTCCTTTCCAAACAGACTACTTCTTAATCATTCTGTTTCACTTCCTATCTGTAAACTAACACAGAGTAATTCATCAAGTCATCCGCCATTCCACCCTCTGCACTGCTCCTGTCTGGTCGACTCGCCAATAATCCTCAATTGGATGGCTCCAGGAGGGACCATGGGCATTATTCAGGGTAGTTATTGTTCCACACTGAGACAAGATATGAGGACCACCAAGTGGAGTTCCTCAGTTCCTCTCTCTCAGAAATCAATGCGTAAAAAGTGGATCTATGCTGGACTGCATCTCCATGGTCCATTTCAACAAGTCTTTCTGCAAAAACAATACTACAATTTTTTATGCTTTCAGACTCATTCTAGATAGAACCATCCATGGCTGCCCCAATTTTTGCAATCATACCGAGGCTATCCACATCAGCATCCAGAAACGTGTCAAATGGTTCAAATGACTATGAGCACTATGGGACTTAACATCTGAGGTCATCAGTCCCCTAGAACGTAGAACTACTTAAACCTAACTAACCTAAGGACATCACACACATCCATGTTCGAGGCAGGATTCGAACCTGTGACTGTACCGGTCATGCGGTTCCAGACTGAAGCACCTAGAACCACTTGGTTGCACCAGCCGGCCCAGAAAGGTTTTCCCATCTCTGGTCCAGGATCAGGGGTTCATAGATGCGGCCTCTGGACAATGTTTCTGACAGTCCAAAAAACCTCCTCCACACATCCCAAAGGTGCTGCCATCGTTCTACAGAGGTGAGAAAGGCGGCTGGGCTGTAGTGCTACGTCAACATTCCTCCCTTTGGGGGAGGGATGATAGATCCTGGCTATTCTCCTGCCACTACAACTACTTGGCATACACCTGCAACCACTGGATGGCTTCACTCCACTTCCATGAGCGTCTCCTACTGCCGCTAGCAAAAGTGCTGGCAATCCAATACTGGTCAGTGTATATGGAAACATTCTGTACCACAACATCAACAGGCCAGTTTGTTATCAAAGGGACCTCCAGCAGCCTTCATGGAAACGTGAAGCACTAGACTTAAAAGGCGTGACTATAGCTGTAAACAGAGCTGCAGTTGTGATCACTACTTTACCTCCATGAATCATATGGCATCCAAACTACGAGTAGATATCCTTGCACCAGGTAGGTATTTAGGGAGCTGCCCAATTGCTGTGAGAGCAATTCAGTTCGCTGAACCGACCAACAACTGTCTCTTTGAAAAGTCCATACACCCAACAAGTCCAGTGACAGACTAGGACCCAGTTGAATGAAGCCTACACATCCCCTCCCTAACGCCTTCCACCTCTGCCCCTACTCTAATGTCAAAGGAAATGGTAGAAATGGTAGAAATTAAAAGGTCCAAGTTGGTGGTCGTATGTCACTTGCCCTACTGGAATTTCCCGATCTTTATGGCTATCCAATATGGCGAACCTGAGGCTGCTGACCCAGCCAGCATGGTTGCCAGGTCAGTTGGCCTAACACATCTTCCCCAGCCTAGTGACATCAGTATTCAAAACGGTGATCCAAGGTGACTCACATGTGGATACTGTCCCAGCCTGCATGGTTAACAGGCCCTAAGTGTGGAATCCAAGATGGCAGACGTAGGTCACTTGTTGTACTACATTTTCCCCATTGCTAAGATGTCAGAATCCAAGATGGTAATCCAAGATGTGTGACATGGGGATACTGGTCCAGCTTGCATGATTGCCAAGTCACTTGTGCTAAATGTAGAATTAAGATGGTGGACTTGAGAGTATGGGCCCAGTCTGTATGATTGCTAGGTCACTTGTTCTAAGTTTAGAATGCAGTTCTAACTTTAAAATGGTGGGATTTTCAAAATTAATTGGTTTTCCCCACTCCTATGAGGTCACATCTCACTTTTAGTAAAAGTCCACATGCTGCAAGTATAAAACTATGTACTTTTTAACAAGTACCACCATCACTGCGATAGGATACAAATGTCTTTATTTAAAAAATGCAGGATGTACAGGGAGGGCCTCCACATTGCCACCCCCACGTTGCCTTGCAACCTCTGTGTCCATATGTACTGAAGAGATTTGATAGCAGAGTTAAAGAGCCACTGCTACCATCATGCTACAAGTCCAGCCAGCCATTCACAGCATCTCACAACTGGCTGCATGCAAGCAGTTGTCTGTGCCAAGTTTGGTCACTCAACTGTCTGTCATTAAGTGTGGACGGTGGTGCAGGAATGTAATATCACAGTTATGGCTTTCCATGGATGACATGCTCTACATATTTGTCATAATATCATGCTGTGTGATGGTTGTCAAATTTTTCCACTTGTAATTGTCTCCAGATCACTAACAATAGAAATACTGCAGTGACAAAATGTCGTGGTACAGCGATATGCACATATACAGATAGTGTTAGTATCAGGTACGCAAGGTCTAAAGGGGTAGTGCATTGGCAGAGCTGTTATTTGTACTCAGATGATTCATGCTAAAAGCCTTCCGACACCATTATGGCTGCACGATGGAAATTAACAGATTTTCAACGTGGAAGGGTAGTTGGACCTAGACACGTGGGACCTTCGATTTCGGAAATAGTCAGGGAATTCAATATTCCCAAATCCACCGTGTTAAGATTGTCGACAATACCACATTTCAGGAATGAGATTTTCACTCTGCAGCGGATTGTGCGCCGATATGAAACTTCCTGGCAGATTTAAACTGTGTAGCGAACCTAGACTCGAACTCAGGGCCTATGTCTTTCTCGGGAAAGTACCATCTCATTCTGGAAAAATCCGCCAGGCTGCAGCTAAGCCATGTCTCCGCCATATCCTTTCTTTCTGGAGTGCTAGTTCTGCAAGGTTCGCAGGAGAGCGTCTGTGAAGTTTGGAAAGTAAGAGACGAGGTACTGGCAGAAGTAAAGCTGTGAGGACGGGGCATGAGTCGTGCTTGGATAGCTCAGATGGTAGAGCACTTGTCCGCGAAAGGCAAAGGTCCTGAGTTCGAGTCTAGGTCCGGCACACAGTTTTAACCTGCCAGGAGGTTTCACCACATTTCAGGCATTAACTCTCACCACGGACAACGCAGTGGTCGACTGCCTTTACTTAAAGGCCGAGAGCAGAGGCGTCTGTGTAGAAAAATGGTTCAAATGGCTCTGAGCACTATGGGACTTAACTGCTGAGGTCATCAGTCCCCGAGAACTTAGAACTACTTAAACCTAAACAACCTAAGGACAACACACACATCCTTGCCCGAGGCAGGATTCGAACCTGCGCAGTTCCAGTCTGTAGCGCCTAGAACCGCTCGGCCACTTCGGCCGGCGTCTGTGTGGACTTGTCAGTGATAACATACAAGCAAAACGGCTTAAAATGCCCGCAGAAATGAATCGGTTGGAACAGTGCAACGATGTCTGGCGCTAATGCGCCATGGCATCAGCCGACCGAAGCGAGTTCCTTTGCTAACACCACGACGTCGCCTGCAGCACATCTCCTGGGCTCGTAACCATATCGATTGGACCCTAGATGAATGCAAAACCATTGCTTGGTCAGATAAGTCCCGATTTTGGTTGGTAAGAGCTGATGGTTGGATTGGAGTGTGGCGTAGACGCCAGGAAGTGATGGCTCTAAGTTGTCAACAAGGCACTGTGCAACATGATGGTGGCTCCATATTGCTGTGGTCTGCGTTTACATGGAATGTACTGGGCCCTGCAGGTATTCAACTGCTTGGAGACAATTGCAGCCGTTCAGGGACATCATGTTCCCAAATAATAATGGAATTTTTGTGGATGACTATTCGTCAAGTTACTGAGCCACAACTGTACACGATTGGTTTGAAAAACATTATGAACAGTTGGAGGGAATAGTTTGGCCACCCAGACTGCACGGCATGAATCGCACAGAACATTTATGGGACATAATCGATAGGTCAGTTTGAACATAAAATTCTGCACTGGTGACACTTTCGCAATTATGGACAGCTAGAGAGGCAGAATGCCTCAATATTTCTGAAGTGGACTTCCAAAGACTTGTTGAGTCCATGCCACGTCCATCTACTGCTCTAAGTTGGGCAGAAGGAGGTCTGACACGATATTAGGAGGTGTCCCATGACTTTCGTCGCCTCAGTGTGTTTCAGCATTGTTGATGAAGGATAAATGTGTCCCTTCTTGTAGAAAAGAGTTGCAGAGCGCCACCTATGCTTCTGCTAGCCCACCCCATATGGGGCACTGAAATACAATAAGGAAAAAAAAAAGAGAATCAGTTGTTTGGAGTCAGTCAGTCTGTTGTGGTCAGATGTGGACAGTGCTAAGTGGTCTCGCTATGTAATGCAGTGCATGTCGTTGTGAGTTAGCCGGCTCTGAGCAGTATGACGTATACAGGGTGAAAAGTATTTAAACCGACAAACTCTGGGAGGTTGTAGGGGACATCAAAACAAATATTTTTCCCTAATGTCATTTTTTCCTATGAGGAGTATTTAAACCGGTAGAGGAAGATTTCTCTGGCGGCAAATTAATTAAACCAACAAACACTTTCCCATTTTTTATGACCAAGAGACAACACATTAACACAACCCAATTTCAATTACAGTACATTTTCAAAAATGTCTCCATTGACACGAAAACAAAGGTTACACTGCCGGATCACGTTCTGTCTGACACGGGCAAAAACATCAGGAGTGTCCTGAATTGTTCCCCACACAAAAAAGTGGGGATCGAGCAGGCCATGGTACAGGACCACCTCTGCCAATCCACGTGTCTGGGAACCGTCGGTGCAGGAATCGACGCACACGATGACTGAAATGTGCCGGCGCCCCGTCATGTTGGAACCACATGTGTTGTCTTGTAGGGAGCGGGACGTCTTCTAGTAATTCTGGCAATGCTCTAGCGAGAAAATTGTAATAGTGCCTGCCATTTAATTGCCTAGGTAGCAGATACAGCCCAATTAAACAGTCCCCAACAACACCGACCCACACATTAACGAAGAACCGCACTTGATGAGCGCTGGTAACTGTGGTATGTGTGTTATCCTCACTCCAAACATACGAACTTTGCATGTTGAAGATTCCATCACGCCCGAACGTTGCTTCATCGGTAAACAACACAGAGAATGGAAATGTAGATGCATTTCACACTGTTCCAGGTACCACTGCGAAAACTGTGCTCTGGATGAATAATCAGTTTGTGGACACGCTGTAAGTGAAATGGACGTAACAATTGCTCTCGAAGGACTGTTCTTACACTCGTCTGATTCGTCCCCATTTTACGTGCAACTGCACGAGTGGTGATTGAAGGATCCCGCTCCGCATGTTGCAAGACAGCATCCGCAAATTGCAGCGTTCTTACCGTGCGACGGCTTCCCTGTCCAGGTAATCTTCTAAATGATCCAGTCTCACGCAGACATTGGTACACAGCAGCAAATGTCGTATGATGCGGGATACGACGATTGGGATATTGTTGTTGATAAACCCGCTGTGCAGCTCGTCTGTTGTGGTGCGCTACGTAGTACGCACCAACCATATCAGTGTACTCACTCCAAGTGTATTGCTCCATTAGTAAACAGAGACAATGCACTTCTACACTGGTGGATAGCAGTTTCCTACAACTGAAGAGCATAATACGCCCTCTAACAAGTGAAGATTGTAATACGACGTCTAACAACTGAAGAGCGTAATACGGCCTCCACCGGTTTAAATAATCCCCATAGGAAAAAATTGCATCAGGGAAAAATATTTGTTTTGATATCCTCTACAACCAAAGTTTGTCGGTTTAAATACTTTTCACCCTGTAGTGTGCCTATTAGAGTCTACGCGGGATACAGTGGACGATGTGCAGTGACCAACTTTCTTCCAAAGCGCTGGGCGAGTTCATTCATTTGTTCCAAAGGGGAGGCCGGCAGTCTTCGTCCCCTTTTGGCTGCTCGGCGATGTCAGATTCGAGGAACACGCCCTGCAATCTTTCTCAAACGATTTTACACAATCTATTCGGTAACAAAAATTCTTTTTTGCGTTGCTAATAGTATTATATGCCAGATTCATGGTGGTGTGCCCATCATTTCGTTAAAGATAATAATTATTGTGATATTTGCATGAAGTAAGACACTGCGAGAAATTCGAAAAAGTTTGTAATGGTAAACAGGGGTCGCTATGATTTTTCGTATGGTGCATATTACATATACGAATGCTGCATGTGAAATTTAACTGACATATCGAATTTTTCTATGGACTTGGGTGGAGGCCCCTATCTGTCACAAGTCTCAAGAAAACTGATCAAATGTAGGACACTCATTTGCCATCGCACAGGCCAGCGATAAAATATCCAAAACATTCATCATATTTCATAAACAGTTTGAAATATTGAAATTAGGTTTTGGCAAATGATAGCACGCAAAGAGGAGAGTATTTTGCCATATGGTTATTATGAAAAACTTCATTGTCCACTGTGTTACTCCACCAACTACAGACTTTTACGATAAAAGAATGTAATTTTTAAGGGCCATCGATGGTGATGAAATGAGAAATGCTATGGGTTTTGGAACAACATAACTCAAGACACTGCTCGTTTATTTTTGTACCAAGAATGTTCTTTTTCATAAGCTACTAACCTTACTTTTCCTCAGTTCCTCACTTAATAAACTTAAAAAGCCACTTTTTCTGAATTCTCTCGTACCTGTGTCTGCGCAACATGAGAGTTAGGTGATAGTGTGTAAGCTGCGCTGTGGTTTGGCAAAAGATGTAAGTTTTAACATGGCAACAAGCAACAAAGAGAAATGTGTAGGTTCTGCTCAAAATTCGCCACTCATTACGCTTCTCTGAAAGATATACTACATTGTCCTCATTCTTATATCATTTCAGTCCCGGCAATCTGAAGTCTGGGGCGTCTCCAGATTTCTCCTTTTGTGTTAACACGTGAGCTTTTAGTAAGGATACATGAAGTCCTTTCTTTACAAATTTTCTTAATTTGCACTTGCACAAGTGTCTTTGTAAAATTCGCTTCCTATTTTAATACTGACATTGTCCCTATGTCCTTTGGCGGCAAGAAAGCTCATACGTAGATGAGTGCCTACGCAACGATCAGTATGGTACCACATCGTGGCAACTGGTCTTCTTATCCACCACAGTTGAGCGGTGCAGTATACTTTATAACCTTACGTGTGTTACGAGCGTGGGTTGTCGCGTGCTTTCGTTCATCGCCTTTTTACGTGCACTGGGCTCCACCACACCCAGAGACTAGTAGCAAAGTTCTTGAATAAGTAGAAAAAACCTTTCCTTACTACTAGAACCCAATAAATGACACGTTTTACTGTTTATTTGCATGCGCCATGATTACTATCCACCGTTACAAGTCCGGAACAGGTTTTCTTCTACAACAGGAACAAAATCTCAATAAACCAAAGTTTTCACTGCATAATATTTGCACTGCTCGAATGTAGCCACTAAGTTTATAGTCATTTTTTAATTTAGCTTATTAACAATCTTCCTTCGTACTGCCCTTGCTCATGGGCACAATTCTTACTTGTTTGAGAAAATCTTTGTCTCTTCATTCTTTTCTATGCTTCAGTTCGAGAATCATTCATTTAAAATTTATTATTTGCAATAAAATTATTTAGGATGTCGCTTCCTCTCGCTATTATTCAGGGCATAAGCAAATACGGATGGTATCGTACACTTCAGTTGACCTATATACGCCTCAAATGAAACAGATGGATCCAATCAAGCCTCCGATATACAAAACAATACAAGGAAATATTACCGGACACAAATTTCAACCTATAAAACGCCACTAAAAGACACAATACGACAAAAACCATCCACACCTATCATGAACAACAATAGAACCTGCACAACAAAAATCTTTTGTAATCTTGTTTGGCTCCCGAAATGGCATAGATGATGGGTGTTATCCCGTTCTTCAACTGACCCAATTTTTAATACAGCTGAAAATTTATTTAACTGTAAAACTGCAGTGTAACTTACATTAATAGCATTACAACAGTTTTGAAACTGACTTTAGTTCATGGCTGCTGTAGTCTTCACGCCTTCTTACTTTACTCTTGCTATCAGTAGCAAGATGTCTGCCTTTCATGAACCAAGAGCGTACATAGTCCATGGGCTGGAACAACATCAGTGGAAGACCAACCAACTTTATGAACATCAGATTGCTGACTGAAAAGATGTAATGAGGCTCTTGTTGGCAAGACGATCATATTCATTTGCGAAAACCCACGTTCACATTCACCCGTTGCTATAGGAACACATTTCAGTACATTCTGAAGAGGAAGGAGGGATAATGGAATTTTCTTCTCCATCAAATACTCCCGAACTGGCTGCCAGCGATTCAGTTGTCGAGAACGGTTGCTGCAGCTTCGAAATGCTTGAAACAGTCAATGAAATCGCTTTTCCCACCAAAAACTGTACTGGTATCGTTCGTATTGCAATTACCAACACGAAAAAATGAAATAAAAAATTTACGTCCGTGAAATAAATCTTCGGTACTCTTTCAAGTTCTCAAGATCGTAAAAAAATTACTTTCTCGACGAAAAGGTTTAGGGGTACGCATTCCCAAAAGTTCCCCCAGAAAAACAGTAATTGTCATAATGAATCTTTCGCATCTTGTCACTTTGTGTTAAAGATGCTAGTACTTGCCTTGCATTTTCTGTCTCCCTAGACATAAGAAGAATCAGTGTGTTCCAATCATTCTTTTCCTTGATTTTGTGTTATTAGATCTGATGGTGTATTATATTGTGTATTATACAACGGAATGTTGTTAAGGATCTGCTCAATGTGCATTATCAGTGACCTTATGATACGAGGGTGGTTTGAAAAGCTCTTGAAATCATCACGAAAGGTCAGGGCTAGCGCAACGAGTTGTTCGCGTGATATCCGTTGGACTGTTGCCTGTAAACACATACCACGTCAGTGCTCTTGGATGAGAGCTTTCGCGGTGACGTCGCTTTATTGTTGTTCCCGCATTGTGAGCTGCGAAGATGGAAGAAATCGAGATTCGAGCAGTGATTAAGTACTTCGTAAAGGAAGGTCTGGAAGCAAAGGATATTCATGCCGACTTTCAGAATACGCTGGGGAACACTGCTCCTTCATATTCAACTGTTGCCAAGTGGACAAATGAATTTAGATTTGGTTGGGAGAGCTTAGATGATGCCAGAATGAGTATTTCACTCTTCAGCGGAGTGTGCGCTTATATGAAACTTCCTGGCAGATTAAAACTGTGTGCCGGACCGAGACTCGAACTCGGGACCTTTGCCTTTCGCGGGCAAGTGCTCTACCAACTGAGCTACCCAAGCACGACTCACGCCCCGTCCGCACAGCTTTACTTCTGCCAGTACCTCGACTCCTACCTTCCAAACTTTACAGAAGCTCTCCTGCGAACCATGCAGAACTAGTACTCCTGAAAGAAAGGATATTGATGAGACATGGCTTAGCCACAGCCTGGGGGATGTTTCCAGAATGAGCATTTCCCTCTACAGCGGAGTGTGCGCTGATATGAATCTTTTCATATGATATGAAACTGGCAGAAGTAAAGCTGTGAGGACGGGGCGTGAGTCGTGCTTGGGTAGCTCAGTTGGTAGAGCACTGGCCCGCGAAAGGCAAAGGTTCCGAGTTCGAGTCTCGGTCCGGCACACAGTTTTAATCTGCCAGGAGTTTTCAGCTTAGATGGTGATCTGCGCAGTGGTCGGCCAAGACGTGCCACTATTCCAGAAATCATTGCAAAAGTGCCCAAAATGGTCATGGAGGATCGCCGATCTAAAGTGTGTGAAAATGCTCACGCTTGCCAGATGTCATTTGAAAGGGTATATCACATTTTAACTGAAAAATTGGAAATGAAAAAACTATCTGCAAGATGGGTGCCGCGACTCTTGACGCTGGATCAAAAACGCATGGGAAGGGGCATATCGGAACAACAATGTTTGGCCTGTTTTAGGAGAAATGAACAAGATTTTTTGTGCCAGTTTGTGACTACAGATAAAACTCTGGTGCACTAATATACCCCAGAGACAAAACAACAGTCAAAGCAGTGGAAACATGCTGATTCTCCACCACCAAAGAAAGCTAAGACAATTCCTTTGGGTGGAAAGGTAATGGCATCAGTGTTCTGGGATGCGAAAGGGGATTCTGGATGTAAATTACCTCCTCACTGGGCAAACAATTACTGGAGAATACTGTGCTAACCTCCCGGACAAATTACAACAAAAAATACGCGAAAGAAGGCCAGGTTTAGCAAAGAAGAAAGTCATCTTCCATCAAGACAATGCGCACCCGCACGCATATGCCGTCACCATGGCAAAATTAAACGAACTAAGGTATGAATTATGGCCACACCCGCCTTATTCACCCGATATGACTCCATCAGACTTTTATCTCTTCCAAAACTGAAAACTTTTATTGGTGGACGAAGATTCACTTCAAACGAAGAATTGATAGCCGGAATTGACAACTATTTTGCAGGCCTGGAGGTAACTCAATTTCGAGATGCGATCAAGGCGTTGGAACATCGTTGGACCAAGTGCATTAATCTACAAGAAGGCTTCACTGAAAAATAAAAAAAGTTTCAGTTATATAAGTACTTTTTTTCTACTCCGTTCTGAGAACTTTTCAAACCACCCTCGTATTAACCACTGGGTTTGGATTTCTGCATTGCGGCCTCCCATCCGGATGCGACAGCCGGTATGTGTTTCTCTCCTGATCAAACTGTGGCCGGTTTCCCTGGTGGTATTGCCACTGTGGATTCTGCAAATTTCTATTCGTACTGTACCGTGGGTGGCTATTTGCCGGTGGTCGCCACTCGGTTCTATTGTTCTGATCATTCCGGATGCCGTTACCGTGGTTCGAATAACCAGAGTGATACTTGTCCTCATTCCTACGCCTCCTTTTATGGTTCGGAGAGCTGCCTCCGGACCGGCCAGGCACTGGCATAAGCGCAGCCTGTATTCTGTCAACAAACGCGGAACGCTCGTCAGGTGCTCGCCCGTGATTATTGCCGTTATACTGTGGCGGTGTGCGCTTAGCCTGTCCTCCGCCCCCACCATTAGAATACCTATTCTGGTTATTATTGTCATTACTAGCCTTCATATCTTTGTTTAAAAGGTCATTAAGAATCTAGGACCAACAAAAGTATTTTACATTAGTTTCTGGGACCCGTACCAGTTTTTCTCTAACGTTAAATGGAAGTTTTTCTTTCAAACTGTGTAGAACATCAGTGAGCGCCAAGGGTTCATTCCAGAAATGAGTCTTATTTATGTACTTCTCGAAATATTTTCTTAACGATACCTACTTGACGTTGTATGGCTCTCGACTAAATACTTGTTTTCTTAATACTTTCTGCACACAGCATTACGAACATTTCACAAGAAATGCATTTTCAAATTTTGCTTAATAAGTGACAGCACTCTGCCACCTCGGATGCTCAAAACGCATATCACCTTGTTTAGAACCCAATACACACTGGATCCCTTGTTGTTCAAACCAAACTGTAGGCAATACGCTTCTACAAACTTTTCAGAAAATAACTGGATGAACAGTTTTTTCTGGGATGTCGGTTTTTTAGAAGACTTTCTTCTAGGATAATTGATTATTATTATTATTATTATTATTATTATTATTATTATTATTATTATTCTCGTGTCAGAAACATACAGGTACATGTACATACATTTTACACAGTTATGATTAAATTACTTCTGATGAAAACGTGGCCACTTCCAGTGCATTTTCTGTTGCTTGTTGAAGATCATCTTCTGTACAGGAGACGGGGGACAATCTACAACGCAGCATGTGCCGAACTGTCTCTTCTCCACAGTCACACCGGATATCATTTGGACCAGTGTATCCCCCATCTCGTCAAGTTAACTTTGGATCTTCCAACTCCGGATCTCAGTCTATTCAGGGACTTCCAAGTTGTCCATTCCCCATAACGACCTGGAGTTAAAGCTTCAAGAACTCTTTTCCAACCAGGGGGAAGGTAGGTCGTAGCCCTCCATAGTTGTAACCTAGCTTTTTTAGCCGTGGTTCCAAGTTCCTTTGATGTCCTGAGGATACTCTTCCTTGACTTCAGTTGTTGCAGATGCACTTCTTGCTCATACGGAGGATGGGTAATTTCCTGTTCCACCGCCTTTCTTTCCTTGTTCCCAGCTGACTCTCTTCGAACAGGTGGTGGTGTTATTACTGTGAGGTGGTAAAGCTACTGATGAAAGTGTGGTGTCTACCCCCACACACCGTGTAACAGCGTTTTGTGGTACTATGTGTGTGCTACCTACGTTTCTTTGTGCACGTACATTTGCATGAGAAACTGGACTGAAATTTATCATTACTCTTACCTGTATAGCTACTATCATTCCTCGCTTGCTCCTTAATGTTAAACCGTTCTTCTTCTAATTTCTCCTGTTGTGTTCCTGCATATGATCCTTCCACTTAGGTAGTTCCTGCATAGGTGTTCTTTGTTGCTGACCTAATTCAGTTTGTATGTTTAGTACTGATGTATTCTCCTCTGTGTACACATCGTTAATACTCTGCACAACAGCCTTCTGTAGCTCTGTCTCTAACGTGTTATCAGTTAAAGTCTCATTCTCTCGCACAAAATCATCAACTTATTTCTATATTTTGTTCCTATGTCATCTACTTGTTTGACTACCTGTTGAGCTGTTGACTGTAGTGTTGCGTGTTCTAAGTGCGCTGTATCGAAATCATTTGTCAGGTTTTTAATCTGTTCTGGCATGCTTTTCGCTATAGCTTCAGTGTTGGAATATAATTAGTTATTCCTACTAAGTCGCCGCGCATCACTTCAGTGACGTGATTCACAACGTCTGTTTTCAAAGTGTTCCGCATCTGAGTAAAATTCCTAACATCGTTAGTCAAAGCCTCTAATCTTGCCGAAGTGTTGTCAAGTATTTGATTCTTTTCGTCAAATCTTTTATCAAGTTTTTGATTGAGTAAAGCTTCTATCTGTGTCTCGGGTATAGTACCTAATGTGTTCTGGTCTTCTAAACTTTCCATGGTTGTTGTTTCAAACTTAGTTTTAACCATAACAACGTGTATGAATTTCCTAAATTAATTAATCTCTTTTTTATTCGTCTATGTTCACTACGTTAACAGTTCACAGATGACACTTAGCAGTAACTTACCTCTGCTACTGAAAAATATTTCTTTGCAAAGCAATTGCGTCACGCTAAACGTGTTCGCTTCCGCCATCTTGTGAAACATTTACGTGATAAAAGATTACTACAAAAATAAGAAATTTTGAAACTACAGGAAAAGAAACCAAATCCTACGCGAAACATACAGTAGATCCCGTAATAAAAGCACACTTAATTTTAACAAGCGCTACGAACTAGCACTGATATTCTTTACCTGACGTGCTGTTTTGCTGCCCTCGGGAAATTATTTGAGAATCGTCTTTTTCCGGATTTTTTTCTGTGTTCGGGGTTTACTGCCTCAGAATTTTGGAAAATAATTCCTTATTACTGTAGTTTGCTAAGTGTCATTTGCTCCGTTGCATACATGGTGAAACAAACACACATTTTCTCTGATGAACTGACCTACAGAAATTTATTATTCCTTTTATGTTTTGACCGTGAAATTGGAGATTAAAAGAGCGAGAGCTCTTGAAAGGATAAGAATTACCTAGAGAAATTTATTATTCCTTTTATGTTTTGACCGTGAAATTGGAGATTAAAAGAGCGCACTCAATTTTAATGTACCGCGCTTGGTACATATGTGTATATTAAATATGATAAATATGTATACACTTAAATTCGTGTAAACGACTGCAAGTACAAATCTCCTTCAATGTGACTTTACTGTCGGCCGGTCTAGCCGGCACGGTAGCTCAGCGTGTTCGGTCAGAGGGTTAGCTGACCTCTATAATAAAAAAACTGAGTTAATCGAGCAAAACGAACGTAAACGGATATCTCGCGACGTCCGCACCGAGTAAATACAACGAACGAAAACGATCAAAATGAGATTAAAAAAAAAATGCGCTGCAGTCTGGAACCGAGCGACCGCTACGGTCGCAGGTTCGAATCCTGCCTTGGGCATGGATATGTGTGATGTCGTTAGATTTAAGTAGTTCTAAGTTCTAGGGGACTGACGGCCTCAGACGTTAAGTCCCATAGTGCTCAGAGCCATTTTTTTTACTTTACTGACGAGGATAGAGAAATTGTTGACTACTTAGTGAGAGAAAAATAATTTACTAATTTTGAAAATCAGATACGCTCTCAATTTGAGTATAATTCCCAATGGAATCGATAGTTGCAACACACAAAGAGGATTTACATTAATGAGAGAGGTATGAACAGGTTATTTCCTAATACCATATTTCATGACTATGATTAGTTTTACAATATATATAAAAAACAATACTTGTCCCACTTTACATCAGTAGAAAGGAGGCAAAGGACTTCTCTGATGAGCTGACCTGGTAGAAACTATTATTTCTTTTATGTTTTGACCGTGAAATCGGGACGTTAAAGACAGCAAGCTCATGAAAGGATGAGAATTACTCGCTTAAGTTTTATGTACCGCGCAAGCGGCCATTTTGATATGGTCCTATTCAGACAGGAATTATGTGTTTTCAGTTACCTCCAATTACAGTCTTGAAGGACCATTAAACTTTTTCGCCTTCTCTACAGTAAAAGGTACTATAGATCAATAACAACTTTGTACAGCGATTTCTTCACTCGAATGGTTACTATTAAATATTGAACTGGCATACTCCCATCTGCCCAAGCTCTATTCAGTGCTGAAAAATAAAGATACCAGAATGTGACAAAGCAATATTAACCTTAACTTATCTATTGTTTTTCTACACTGATCATTATATTCCATCTGGCATCAAAATTATTTGTTGTAACTTTTCATTACCGACCGAAACAGAGGTGACGGATCTTTTTGAATGGTCACCATTAAGATTTACAAAAAATGTGAGCATAGGTTTCAGTCTGGAAC
Source organism: Schistocerca gregaria (assembly GCF_023897955.1). Classification (NCBI taxonomy): domain Eukaryota; kingdom Metazoa; phylum Arthropoda; class Insecta; order Orthoptera; family Acrididae; genus Schistocerca; species Schistocerca gregaria. The sequence goes on from NC_064923.1 coordinate 302,321,064, forward strand.
GGCATTCCCCTCCAGTTCTTGGCATTTCCCCTACTGCGCCTGCCCTACAACCTCCATCGCTACCCCTCTATCCACGTGTGCCCTGCCGTTTGCGCATCTACTGACCGTCTTACTCTGCACGGACTCTACTGTGAGTTTGTGCAGGCAAGCGCGCTGAGTCGGAAGAGGTCGTCTGAAAGTTGCGTCAGACAAGCTGCGGTCCGATAGTTCTGCTACCATTCAGTTGAAGATAAGGAGTGCATAATATTGGAAATGGTACTGAGTGTCGCCAAGGTGTCTGCAGCCCCCGATAGCTGTCAGGGGTAGGAAAAAAATATAGTGTAGTGAGGTGCTTTTCTTTCAAGAAAATTACTTAAAGTCGTTGTTACGCAGGTTTTCAATAGGACCGCAACTGGAACTCTTTTGTGGCTACATACGTCATTTGTCTTCCAAAACATTAAAAATACACTATACCTCCCAGACCTACCCCGCCCCGCCCTCACCCTTCCGAGTCCCCCACCCCTACAAACTGTCTTATGGACATCGTTGAGAATGACTACACTGTTTTGTCTTGAGAGAGCGAGCTATATTTTTAGAACAGATTACGAGAAGCACATGTCACTCTTCTCTCCTCTCTTTTTATTCTGTTCAGTGATAGTATGTCGACTTTAATCATCTGTTGTTGACTGGAGCGAATAGAACCAATGCCTCAGTCGTTCAAAACTCTGCCGCGTGGGAATAACCGAGCGGTCTTGCCGGCACGGTAGCTCAGCGTGTTCGGTCAGAGAGCTGGTTGGCCTCTATAATAACAAACTGAGTGGAAGGATCAACAAACGAACTTTAACGGATGTCATGTGACGTCCGCAACGACCAAACACAACGAACAAAAAAAAAAAAAAAGGCGGCCTAAGGCGCTGCAGTCATGGACTGTGGACTGTGCGTCTGGTCCCGGCGAAGGTTCGGTTCCTCTCTAGGGCATGGGTGTGTGTGTTTGTCCTCAGGATAGTTTACGTTAAGTAGTGTGTAGGCTTAGGGACTGATGCCCTTAGCAGTTAAGTCCCATAAGATTTCACACACATTTGAACTTTTTTTTATTGAAAACTCTTTATCTTTCTCTGCAGTAACGTACAACGTGCTCCCGACGTCCACAGTGCAAAAACACCAGCAGGTTTTCGTCTCCCCTATCCTCCATCAATCTTTCTTCGGGTGGGGCGTTATATTTGGCGGAGGAGTGGGTTATACTTGCACTGATCGGGCGCTGTGTTGTCATTTGACAGCTGCGGTATGCTACAGTTTGCCAGAGTCTATCCTTCCTGGCGGGTTCGACTGGTGGTGAAGATCGATATACCTGTCCGTCAACGTTCTCCATTACCTCCCGACGTACGTGAGCAGTGAGTGATCACAATTTTAAAACCGTTGTTTAACAATACTGCCGATATTTTATAATGCAACCAATCTTAAAAAACTTATAAAAGTAAATTGATTAAATCCAACAAGTCAGTCAATAACAACAAACATTCAGCAATAGAGTAATGCCCTCTCAATCAAGGCAAAATTGCAAGAGCCATTAAAATTAATTAAAACTCAAAAAGAAGTAACCCGCCCCCAAGATACTAACCATAATATTAAAAACAAATAACACAATAAAATCACAATGGGACATTCCACAGAATGAGGATAATTTAAAAACACATGCCCAATTCGAAAAATCAATTGGAAGAACGTGTACAAGGTGCTAGTGGTATAGGTGCAGATATTTTTATCGATGACTGAGGACAGTGTACTGAACAACGTACCATCAATACTTACTTCATTTGCAGACTAACAACTCTACCCATTACGAGTAGAATGTTTTTAGTTTGCTTAGTATCTGAGGTTACGCATGGCCAAAATATGCCATTAAAGTTTATTTTTCGCTGGGCAGTAGGGTCAGATATTGAAGTGTGGACGCGTGGAACAAAATGGGTAGTCCATACCTAAAGGCGTAACCAGTTACGACCATCCAGAAAACAGCAAGCAGTAAATTACGTGACGTGTTCGAGGGAAGATTATGAGAGAAAAGGCAACTGTTACACTGAAGCGGATAAATATTAAGGTACCGCTGATCACAATATCTGTACCTACACTCCTGTGCTCTGAATAATCATGTCCACCCATACATTGACAGAAAAATTTCTAAGCCCATTCCTGTCCAAATAGGCACATAAGTAAATTTGGATGTGCCCATTTATGAATACCAACTGACCCCCTGAACCAAACCACTTGTTACTCTCCTCCACTGAATGATTCTCGATATACCATCAATGATCAAAGTAACTGGAGTAAATCGTGTTCATAACTGCTCATGTTGTTTACACGATATTCGAGATAATTGGGACAGGTATTTTTCCTTCTATGTATTCTTCTTTAACTTTTGTTCCTTAATCTCACTGACTTTACTATGATGCATGACTAACACTGATGATCTAGCACCACCTATCTGCACTATTAGACGATTACAATGATAACTGATGGTACATAGAGAATTATTCACCTAGGGGAGGTAAAAAATGGTTTGGTTGGGGTTGGGCTGGTGGGCAGTAATGAGCTCATCCAGATTTACTTGACAGGGCACATCGGTAAAGGGCACATCTGTATTTACTTATGTGCCTGTTCGGGCAGGAACGGACTTGAAAATTTTTTTTCAAAGCTTTCTTATGGGTGAAAACTTTAACTTCCGTCGCTTAATCCCACAACAGCAGCATATCGTATGAGCAACGTGAACAACTACGAACAGCATTCATACCGAATCTATGTCCATTGGTGCCCGAACAGGTGGTGTAGTAAATATAGTTCCGCCCGTGGGCCGCGGAGAGCGGCTTATCAGGGCCCAAGGTCAACAGGACGCAACACAACTTTGCAACAGATTATGCAAAGATGACATATCCAGAGGATAAGATACTGAGGTGAGGACCCAGGGTGACTACAAAAGAACAAAAGAAATCACTTCTCAGCTGTTGACAAGATCAATGTGTAATTTATTTAACAACTTATTAAATATCTAACTTCTACAGGTACTCGATGTACCATCAATGGTTTTTTGCTGACACTCCGATCTTAAATACTATTGTATACTAGTCATGTCGCCAACAAATTTAAACTTCGTAGACAATCCGCGACCCCTAATAAAAACAGATACACTGTCATTTTTAGATAATTTACATAGGCGACGAGTATGCACACACACAGGTCTTCAATGAAAAAATGGTCAAAAATTTTAGTCCCTGTAGCACTTCAGATTGTTTTAACATGAAAGTTCGATAAGCAATCTAATCACGAGGTGGAACGTTTTCCAAACTGGTAGCCAATAAACGTAATGCCGAATCAACATGAACAATAGCGACAGTAAGTGACGCTTGACCACCTTGAACATCAAAATCTAGTGCAGTGACTCTAACTATTACGCATGACTAACAATAATGATCTAGCACCACCCGTGTGCGCTGTCTGATGACAACAAATTATTCAAATGGCGCTGTGCACATCTCAGGCCGTCAGTCCCCAAGAACTTAGAACTACTTAAGCCTAACTAACCTAAGGACGTCACACACATCCATGCCCGACGCAGCATTCCACACTGAAGCGCCTAGAACCGCTCTGCCACTGCGGCCGGCTCTGCTCACAACACTGATCGTCGATGGTTCATCAAGTACCATTCACTAAGGGAACGGATAACAAATTGTTTGGCCTGGGAATGGTTTGGTGGGCAATTACATCGATTACATGATCACTGATAATACATTGAGAATCATTCACTACAGGGGGATAACAAATGGTTTGGCTTGGACGTGGGTTGATGGGCATAACGCAGTGACAAGAAGTGTAACAAGCCTCAAGGAGTTTTGTTACAATTCATAAATATAACAAGATGACAGAACGTTTCCAAATAACTTCGCGTAACAGCTTAAGACATGTACTCAGAACCGGCATTATGGGGAGCAACATAAATAGGAATGTCAAGATTCATAACTGACTTACTGCAAAAGAAACCAGAGCTGTAATTATAACAACACTCGAACGAAGGTACCATGCAGGTGTTGTTGTTCTTTGCCTAGACTCGCTTACATCACCTGGCGAAATGTGCCATCACATAACCTGGAGGTTCACTGAGCTCTACATGTTCTCAGAAACAGGGATAATCTATTACAAAAATATTTAACGGCGACGCTGTCATAAATAATCACCTTTCCAGAGACTAAGTATCTATGTACACAACATTACAATGTCTGCTCTTTCCTATAAACGTGATGGCATTCGTATATAAAGGAGAGTCGACAATAACTATCAGCAGAAACGAGGGAAGTGCTGTATGAAAAACACACTCCGCGGCGCAAGACGCTGTCTCAAAGTCGTGCTTTCCAGGAACCGCCAGGAACAGACTGCTCAATACCAATAGCGATAGGCTTGCCATACTTCCACGTTTTGGATAGCACATTGTTCTTAAAGGCTGCAGGCTACATCAGCTAGCCATGCGCTACGATACGTCTGATAAAACCCATCTTGTTCGGCTGCTCGATTGTACTCCCTCTCATGTTACTCGCTCGGCGGTACTCCCAGTTCTATCTGATGTGTCTACTGGTCTTTTACATCGACTCGTGATAGCACTGCTGTCGTGTTCCTCTCACTGAGAGAGCCCTCATGGAGTCACCGTGCCCCAGTTGCAAGTCTGTCCAAGCAGATTTCCAAACTGCCGCTTCTGAATGACGTCCTGCGATGGCACGGTTATTCTGTTCGATAGTTCTGACTGCCATAAAATACAATATACCTTCTCTCACTACCTGGCATAGGAGCGAGATAATGCCATGGTAGTTTTCCACAGCTACCTTAGGAGTCATTCGGGAGTCGGTCATGCTTGTATCGTCCTATTCTTTTCCATTGCATTTTCTTGGTGCGCTGACACGAATTCATGGATTCCTTAGTTACTGTGATGTTCAGTTTCTGTCGTATTCGAGTCATAACGTGTCTTGGATCCAAAACTCTCTACATGTAGGATAGCGCTGGAAAATTTCCATTTTCCCGCTACAATACAACACCCGTTGCTCTGACTCCTGCTGCTTGTCGTCGGGGTCCACTTAGAAGTAGGGCTCAATGTGATAATCGCCGACAGCCGAGATACAGTACATCAGTACCACGTTCTGGTACACAAAAGCACCAATCTCTGGTCCTCCAGCATCTGCTGCAGCCATAACCCGCTCCAGGAGATCTTCCTCAGATTCCTCGCAGGTATTGTAAATCAGGGACTTCATGTGACCCCACAGATAGTAGTCTACTGGGTTCAAATCAGGAGTGCATACAGTCTAGGCAATAAGGCTACCACGACCTATCCACTCTTCCCAAATCATTGGTCCAGATGATCTTGGGTCATACATGAAAAAATGAGGTTGCGCACCATCACGCTGGAACCACATGTTTTGACACACATGCAGTGGCACATCTTCCAAGAGCTCATGCAGTACGCCGTCAAGGAATCACAACTGTGCAGCACCTCTGAGATGTGATGGGAGAAGGTATGGCCTAATAATACCCCCATTGAGGATCCCTGTCAAAATGTTCAGATCGCATCATTCCTGAAACCTATTGGAGAAGAGGAGGGGGGGGGGGGGAGGGGAGGGACAGCATGCAGGTTTTCACCGGGTTACACATGACTGTTGTGAGAATTGAGAGCAACTGCCATGATGGGGTTGTCTTCTGCAAAATGGATCCGCCATGGTACAAGAACCACCTGTAGAAGTTGGCTCATGACGTAAAATCCTGTGAGTGTATTGCCTGTACCTTCTTGCGTCATATGTGTTCTGACGTGACAGCTATGCCTCGCCGGTGACACCTTGTGGGCCAGCGCACTCGGGGCAGCTGCGGGAACACCGCAATGTCTCAGTGGAGCAGCCTCGCAGGAAAGCCAACAGGGGGCGGCAGCTCCGGGCTGTCCAGAACATTCGTCGCCATGAACATTGTAGAAGACGCCTGCAGGCAAAACTATCTTCTGCTGAAGCCGCAAATGCAGCTATTAGAAAACGTGTTGCTCTATGCTGTGGTGGATTGGACTTCTTCGATCCAGCTGAACTACTCATCGCTAACGACGTCCGGCCAGGCGTCTCCTACATGCAAACAGTACTCCCCCATCACAAAGAATCATCTCGATTACAGTCTCTCTCGAGGGAGTCCCAGTCGTCTTTCAAATCTACAAGGACTCAGCCAACGTCACTGATTGTAAATCTTATCACAATGTTGGGCCACCACAATTACATCCTTTCAACACCACGTTTCGCAGTTGTAGTAATGACCTCACATGTCTGCCAGGATTTTTGTATGCATTAGTTCAGTGTGGTGTAACCACTCTCACAGCATGAATTTTGATGGTTGCCTCTCAGGGAGCTTCCAACCTCTGAGTTTGGATCTATTTACTACATCAGGACTGGAAATTCATGACATTTCAAAGACCGTGAGGGCACTGGACAAACTGCGGACATTACACACCTGTTCTTGTCTTTCAAGTGTCAGACAGTGTGGGGCCTTCAGCCTAATTGACGATAAGGCCTTCTGTCTTGTGTTTTTGTTTTAAATTAATTTTACCTGCACGCTTAAATCATGGGCCTTCAGCCGACTTTAAATTAAACTTGTTTGTCTTTCAAGTGTTAGATTTGTTAGGCCTTCAGCCAAATTATAGAACTTACTTACATGAGGCCTTCTTCCTTCTAAATATTCTGTTTTTTGTCTGAATTTTAAGTTAATGGCTTTCAGCCGTTTTTAAATTTAAGTGGTTGTGCCCTTAAGGCACAAGATAGTGTGGCCTATTCAACCGATAACTATGTTAAAAAATTTTTGCTGTATTGTTTGGACAACTAAATAAAGTTTTGTGTTTAAGTGTAACTGACAGCCCCTTTTTGGCCCCTTTCCACAATTCCACCTGTTCTGTCCTGCGGACTTAAGCAGGGCGTTTCAACATGTAAACGACACTGCAGATATTCAGATTTAGATTATGACATATTCGATATGCCTGCCATCATTGACGATGATGTGACGCAGACGATAGCGAAATTGTGCCCGACCCGTTGGTGTCGAAACATCGATGCTGTCGATGACCTCCAGAATGGCTGTTTTCAGCTCAACAATTGTTTTAGGGTTATTGCTATAAACCATGTCTTTAATATAGCCCAACAAAAAGGAGTCGCATGTGTTCAGATCCGGAGAATACGTCGGCTAATCTAGGCCATTGCCAGTGGCCTCTGAGTACCCCAGAGCCAGAATTCGGTCCCTAAAGTGCTCCTCCAGGACGTGAAACACTCTCCTGCTTCGATGGCGGTCGTGCTCCGTCTTTTACGAACCACATATTGTCAAAATCAGGGTCACTTTGGATAATGGGGATGAAATCATCTTCCAAAACCTTCACGGACCGTTGGGTAGTCATCAAGGAACATCGCACCGATTATTCCGTGACTGGACTTTGCATACTACACAATCACGCGTTGAGGGTGAAGAGACTGCTCGATCGCGAAATGTGGATTCTCAGTCCCCCAAAAGCGGCAATTTTGCTTATTGACGAACTCAACCAAATGAAAGTGGGCTTCGTTGCTAAACCAAAACATGCATGCGCTTATTAATTGCCATCATGCCGCGTGGCCAACCGTGCACCTTTAACGTCCTAACAGAAAGAAGTTGTGACGATTTTGTTTCATATAGTCTGTGGTGTCACCGCCAGACACCACACTTGCTAGGTGGTAGCCTTTAAATCGGCCGCGGTCCGTTAGTATACGTCGGACCCGCGTGTCGCCACTATCAGTGATAGCAGACCGAGCGCCGCCACACGGCAGGTCTAGTCTAGACTCCCTAGCACTCGCCCCAGTTGTACAGCCGACTTTGCTAGCGATGGTTCACTGTGTACATACGGTCTCATTTACAGAGACGACAGTTTAGCATAGCCTTCAGCTACGTCATTTGCTACGACTTATCAAGGCGCCAAATTCAGTTACTATTGGTATTGATATTGTGAATCATGTACCTTCAAGAGCGACGTTCATCGTTAATGGATTAAAGTTAAATATCAAACTAAATACGTCCGTTTTCTGAATTCTAATTCCTTGTCATATTCCAAACCTGACGTCAGTATAGTTCTTCCCTCCTCACGCCAGCCTGCGTGAGCTAAAACGCGTGCTTTTCGGTCTCCTCTAGTAACACAGTGTTGGCTCTTCAGCCAACACAACATAGTCCAGTAGTTGCCACGCTGTAGTTTGGCGCAGCTGCCCTCAAAGACAGAACCATCCCAACCTACGACCAAGTAGGACCGCTGACTTAACTCCGGACTTAGCGAGCGGTAATCGTGATCTGTTACGGCATTCTGTTCGGCTCCATGAAGAGCGGTAATTGGTGACAGCCCTTTGCTTCGTCCAGGTTGGAGAAACTCTATTTCTGACTTAAAAATATTTCACTGCTTGCTCAGCAGGATTTAACTCCTTATTCAAAAGGGACTAATACCGCCAAGCTGCAGAAAAAAATAAGCAACTTTTCAGAAGAGTGTTTTTTTTATTTAAGTTTAAGTCAAGAAGAAACTTTGTGTTGTGTAATTCATTTCAGCAATTCCTCATTGACCTTAAGCCACGTATCTGTTGTTATAAGTTACTTTATGTTCATGAAAAAACTGTGTCAGTTATTAGACTGTGAGGAAGTGTGTTAGGTGCGATATGACATTCCACGTATGGTTATCTCCGGGATATCGAACACAGCAGTATGATCGTAATAGTTGCTCATGCAGAACACGCCACACAGTTTCGTGACCAGACTTCGCCCACTAGCTATGTTTCTGGTACTCGTCGTCGCATCCTTTTCCACTCTATGGAGTACAGTCTCTCCAAGCTAGACTGTACGGCGCCGCCGTGATCGCCACAGCTGGCCCTGCTGGTTGGGAATGTATCCGCTTCGATGCCTACTGTTACTCCAAAGCAAATATGGAATATGAAGCTGTCTGGCCGTTGCGGAAAGCCCTTTCCACTTAACTGGCCAGAAGTCCTCCCAGTGGATCGAGATTCGACGTATAGCAACATCATGTCGGCGTATTCCATGAACGTGTCTTGCACCATGGTTAACAACAACACACTAAAACTAAAATGTACATACTGCTCGCATTCTGTACTGTAGTGAATGATTACTACTGTAGACAAATTCAGTATGAAGAGAGACCACATGCACAACAGCAGTCACAAGCCTCTCTGTGCAAATAACAAACTCAGCTGAGTGGTATGTAGGTAAACGTGTACCGGGCATTGCACATCAGGTGATAGGAAAATGTTGTACACAATATCCTAGAGAGTAACTGAGTTTTGCTGTTTGAGGAGCAAAATAACTGATGATGGTCAAAGCAGAGAGAATATAAAATATAGACTGGCAATGGCAAGGAAAGCGTTTCTGAAAAAGAGGAATTTGTTAACATCGAGTATAGATTTAAGTGTCAGGATGACGTTTCTGAAAGTATTTGTATGGAGTGTAGCCATGTATGGATGTGCAATGTGGACGATAAATAGTTTGGACAAGAAGAGAATACAAGCTTTCGAAATGTGGTGCTACAGAAGAATGCTGAAAATCAGATGGGTAGATCACATAACTAATGAGGAGGTATTGAATATAATTGGGGAGAAGAGGAGTTTGTGGCACAACTTGACTAGAAGAAGGGATCGGTTGGTAGGACATGTTCTGAGGCATCAAGGGATCCCCAATTTAGTGCTGGAGGGCAGCGTGGAGGGTAAAAATCGTAGAGACCAAGGGAAGAATAAACTGTTGTGGTTGGCAGGAGAGCCAACACCGTGTTCCTAGAGGAGACCGAAAGGCACGAGATTTAGCTCACGCAGGCTGGCGTGAGGTCTGGAACAGGAGAAGGAAATTAGAATTTACAAAAACGGACGTAGCTGGTGGAATACTTAACTTTAATCCATTAATGACGAACGTCGCTCTTGACGGTACATGATTCAATATCAATAATAACTAATAATGGCGCCTTGCTAGGTCGTAGCAAATAACGTAGCTGAAGGCTATGCTAACTATCGTCTCGGCAAATGAGAGCGTATTTCGTCAGTGAACCATCGCTAGCAAAGTCGGTTGTACAACTGGGGCGGGTGCTAGGAAGTCTCTCTAGACCTGCCGTGTGGCGGCGCTCGGTCTGCAATCACTGATAGTGGCGACACGAGGGTCCGACGTATACTACCGGACCGCGGCCGATTTAAAGGCTACCACCTACCAAGTGTGGTGTCTGGCGGTGACACCACATTCCTCCCCCCGCAAATCGGCGTACGGTTGTGGCATAAGGCTTCCGCCCGCCGTTGGGAGGACCCCATGTTGACGTATGCGACGAGGTGGGGAGCCTAACAACAGGCGAGGCTGTGCCACCCGAACCCTGCCATTCGGACCGCGGGGAGCTAGGAAACGCCTGAAAACCTGCTCCAGGGTGCACACTAACAGGCGGTGTATGCGCCCGTAGAGAGACAGGAGGGGCCGAAGTGTCGACCTCCATCGGGCCGGGGCACCCGACGGACGAAGACGACATATGGCCCCGAGCGGGCAAGAGTTCTATGTCGGAGGACAACTGGTCACGGGAAGCGATCGGCGGCGCGTGACCCAGGGAGGCGCCCGGCGGTTGCAGCGACGCGTCCACTGCGGGCGTCGCCGGCGGGAGAACAGGCGGCGGCTGCGGCGGCGCGTCCAAAATGGAAGGCAGCGTCGGTAACACCTGGGGCTGAGGCGAGCCAGTAGATGGATCCCCGGGGCGCTGACTGGACGGCACCGTCGCTGAAAGCAGACGGCGAGCGGCACATCCCGTGCGACGACAGAGGCGCAGCTGGTTGAGATGCCGGCGCACCCCACCAGAGGCCGCCAAAAACCAGATACATAGCTCTGCCGAGGCAGCGAAGAATCTGCCCTTCGAGCCAACGCCGTGAACCTCGGTAGTGGCGATAGTAAACAACGTCGCCTGGAGCAAAAGCAGGTATCTGTCGCTGCACAGGAACCTGATGCGGGGGATGTAGCAAAGACATCGAGTTTCGATGAGGGCGACCGTGGAGCAACTCAGCCGGCGAGCGACCATCTCGGGGCTGAGAGCGATACGAGGACAAAAAGAGCAATACCGCGTCCTCCCGAGAATGCGACTCTTTTAACTTCAACATCTGTGACTTGAAAGTCCTAACCAATCGTTCAGCGGCACCGTTTGACTGTGGCGAAAACGGCGCCGACGTCAGATGTTGAATACCATTGGCCTTGTAGAATGACTGAAATTCTGCGGACATGGATTGTGGGCCATTGTCGGAAACTGTGGAAGACCTTCTATGCAAAAGATAGCAGATAACGCTTGGATGGTGGCAGATGACGTCGTGGAAGACATCCGGACAACAAAAGGAAAATTACTGAAAGAATCTACCACAACCAACCATTGAGCATTCCAGAATGGACCAGCAAAATCGATGTGTAAGCGTTGCCAAGGGGAAGTGGCTTTTGGCCATGCAAAGAATTTCCGCGGTGGTGCTGATTGTTGTTCGGCACACACCATGCAAGAAGAGCACATATTCATAATCGCGGCATCGATTCCGAACCAAGTAAAGTGCTGACGAGCAAGTTGTGTCGTTCTCACTATACCCCAATGTCCTTTTTGGAGAAGCTGTAAGACAGAGGACTGTAACAAACGTGGTACCACGACCCTGGACGGATCATTATCAGAACGCAACAGCAAAACTCCACGTCATACAAAAAGTCTCTCCTTGTGAGCAAAAAATCGGCGGAGCAACGGGTCCCCGATCCGTGACTTTGACAAGGGCCATTGCGTAGCAACAAAACGCAGAACGGGAGCAAGGACAGGGTCGGCAGCTGTGGCTATAGCTACACGACGAAAATCAATCGGAAACGATTCGACCACATCATCGGTTTCCGCATCAATGAACATGCAAGGAAGTTCGGAGGAATCGAATGCCCTATCCTCAGCAACAGGCAAGCGGGACAACGCATCGGCGTTTCCGTGCTTAGCAGTGGACCGATACAAGATATCGTAGCGGTACTGCGAGAGGAAAATAGACCAGCGGATGAATTTCTGCGCTGTACGTGGAGGTACAGGCTTGGTCGGATGAAAAATCGATGTCAAAGGTTTGTGGTCTGTGATTATGGTAAAGTGAGGACCATACAAGAAATCATGAAACTTTGTAACACCAAAGACGAAAGCCAATGCTTCTTTCTCGATCTGTGAATAATTTCTTTGCGCAGACGAGAGCAATTTGGACGCAAAGCCAATAGGGCGATCGTGCGATCCATCTTTGTGCGCAAGCACAGCACCGATCATGAAATCCGATGCATCCACCATCAACAAGAGGGGCTTCTGGGGATCGAATGGCGTAAGGCAAGTATTGGAAAGCAAAGCCGATTTCAACTGGGGAAAGGCGCGTTCGTATTCCGTCGTCCAGACGAACGGAACACCCTTACGGCGTAAGCAATGAAGCGGAGCTGAAATGGAAGAGGCATGCGGCACATAGCTGTTATAATACGTAATTTTTCCCAGCACACTCTGTAGCTGCTTCAAATTCTGCGGCGACGGCAAGTCTTGTATGGCACGAAGGTGCGTGGGATTGGGATGTATGCCTTGGGCATTGAGTACATGTCCCAAGTATGGCAAGTCTCGAGCAAAAAACACATATTTGTCCTTCCGTAAGCGAAGACCATTTTGTCGCAAGACCTGAAATAATGTTCTGAGATTGGCCAAATTTTCTTCTTCCGTCTTCCCAGAGATCACAATATCGTCCAGATAATTTGCTGCAGTAGGGATCGACGCACAAACTGTTTGTAGATATTGCTGAAACAATGCAGGGGCGTTTGAATCGATAGAAACCAAGATGCGTGTTAACCACCAGAACGCGCTGGGATTCTTCGTCCACCGGTATTTGCAAGTACGCATCTGCGAGGTCCAACTTCGAAAAATATTTACCCGGGCACAGTTTGTCAAAAAGATCTTCCGGGCGGGGTAAAGGAAAAGTTGCAATCACTAGTTGTGGATTCACTGTTGCGTTGAAGTCCACACAAAGTCTCAACTTTCCGGAAGGTTTTGGCAAAATTACTAAGGGTGATGCCCAGAGAGAAGCCTGCACATGTTCAATTACACATTGTGATTCCAAATCGTGTAATGTTTTTGCGACCTCATCACGCAATGCGTGGGGAACACAGCGCGCTCTGAAAAATTTCGGTTGCGCGTTTACTTTAAATTCCAAATGTGCTTTATAGTTCTTAGCGCAACCGAGGCCAGGTGCAAAAATGTCTGCAAATTCTTCACATAGACGAGAAACACTGTCTGAAGGCACCGTCTAGTTCACTGATAGGACCTGATTTACTATAGACAAGTTAAAGAACTGAAATAAATCGAAACCAAACAAGTTCACCGCAGAAGAAGAACGAAGGACGTAAAATGACACAAGTTTTGTTTGTCCTTTGTATGTTGCAAGAAGGCTGCATTGTCCTAACACAGGGATATCTTGACCTGAATAGCTAGTTAACTTAACATTTGCGGCACGCAACGGAGGTGTGCCCAGCAATTTGTAAGTGTCTTGATTGATCAGTGAAACTGCAGCCCCGGTATCGAGCTTCAATGGTATCACTTTGCCGTTAATGCCCAAGTCCACAAAAAATTTATTGTCCTGATGACGACAAGAGCGATTGTCACGTGCAACGTGAACTGACACTGGTACATCATCACTTGCGACTTGACGGGAGTTGCGGCGATGTCGACGCACACTATTTTTGGGACGAACACAGTCACTGTTAGAGAGAGTGGCACTGTGCGGAGTGGAATGAACTACATGAATTTCCATGGGCGAAGTTTCGCGATCCTGAGTATCTTTGGTTCGATTCCGATTCCGTTTCCGGCGCGAAGCAAAGGGCCTGGAACGGTTTTGAGCTTCCGATCTGAGCTTTTTCTGGCAAGCACTCTGAACATGTCCTTTTTTATTACAATAAAAGCAAATAGCTTGGCGTGACGGGCAATTCTCACGCGAATGTTTAGTAGCACACCGCGGGCATGATTTGATCACTGCATTTGTTTGCCGGCGCGGCACACGTGGCTAAGAGCCTGGCGGCAGCGGCTGCTCCGTGCAGCTCGGCCGGCGGGCCGGTTAACCTGACACACTGCTGGCGAAGTTTCAAATGATTCCTGAGCAAATTCAAGTGTGTCCTACCGATCCAATATGTCCATCACTTGCTGAAGGGAGGGATTTACTAGTTTCAAAATCTGTTCCCTTATACGAACATCAGAAACGTTCTGTGCAATTGCATCACGTACCATAGTATCTGAATAAGGGAGTCCACATTGACACTCAAGAACACAATGCCTAGTAAGGCCTTGCAAGGTTGCAACCCACTCCCGATTAGTCTGACCTGCCGTACGTTTTGTACGAAAGAAGGTATACCGTTTCGCAACTACATTGACAGATTCTTTGAAATATGCATCTAATGCAGACAAAATTTCTTCGTAGGACAGAGTTGCTACGTCGCGTCGGGGAAATAATTTGACTATCACACGGTACGTTTGTACCGCGACGGATGAAAGGAGAAAAGGCTGCCGCTCGTTACCTTGAATTCTGTTGGCGGTGAGATCCACTTTCCAGTGCAGCATCAAAAGGTCGAAATGTTGGTGCAACAGCGTGTTGTGGCTGCGTTAGCGGTGAAGCGGCTGCTGCCGCATCGTTTTGCATCGCAAGTTGACCCTGGACGAGGGCATCCAGTAAGGCTTGCGTCTGCTGATTCCGTAAGCGATAAAATTCGGACAGTACAAAAATGGTTCAAATGGCTCTGAGTACTATGGGACTCAACTGCTGTGGTCATCAGTCCCCTAGAACTTAGAACTACTTAAACCTAACTAACCTAAGGACATCACACACATCCATGCCCGAGGCAGGATTCGAACCTGCGACCGTAGCAGTCGCACGGTTCCGGACTGCGCGCCTAGAACCGCGAGACCACCGCGGCCGGCTCGGACAGTACATCTGGAGATTGTGGCGAAGCCATTACACAAGTAAATCGGGGCAATATCGATAAGAACGCGGTTTTGCCTCGTCGCCAATGTTCTGGTTGGCTGGAGAGCCAACACCGTGTTACTAGAGGAGGCCGAAAAGCACGCGATTTAGCTCACGCAGGCTGGCATGAGGTCTGGGACAGGAGAAGGAAATTAGAATTTACAAAAACGGACGTAGCTGGTGGAATACTTAACTTTAATCCATTAATGACGAGCGTCGGTCTTGACGGTACATGATTCAATATCAATAATAACTGATAATGGCGCCTTGCTAGGTCGTAGCAAATAACGTAGCTGAAGGCTATACTAACTATCGTCTCGGCAAGTGAGAGCGTATTTCGTCGGTGAACCATCGCTAGCAAAGTCGGTTGTACAACTGGGGCGAGTGCTAGGAAGTCTCTCCAGACCTGCCGTGTGGCGGCGCTCGGTCTGCAATCACTGATAGTGGCGACACGAGGGTCCGACGTATACTACCGGACCGTGGCCGATTTAAAGGCTACCACCCAGCAAGTGTAGTGTCTGGCGGTGACACCACATATACTAAACAGATTCAGAAGGATGTAGGCTGCAGTAGGTACTGGGAGATGAAGAAGTTTGCACTGGATAGAGTAGCATGGAGAGCTGCATCAAACCAGTCTGTGGACTGAAGACGACAACAACAACAACAACAACAATATCCTAGACAGTGGCGCCGAAAATGCGGGAGATTTGAAAATGTGTTCATATACAGGGTGAGAAAAAGTCTTACTCTGATTATAAAAATTTATAACAGAATAACCGTTTGTCATAATAAGTTACATTTGATGCCATTACATAGGTCAATGTTACTAGTTGTTGTGACCAATACATGGCGCTAGTGATCCACAACACCGACGCGGTCTGTTAGGTCACGTTAGTTGCTCGCGAAATTGCTTCTAAGCAGGAGAAAGCGCAATGTGTGCTTTGGTTTCACGAAACGAAATCGCCCATCAGTGTTCAACGTAAATTTAGGGCATCTTATGGACGCAGCTCACCTGATCAATAAAACGTTGGTATGCAAAGTTTAACGAAACAGGCAGCGTTGATGATCGTCCTCGAAGTGGTAGGCCTCATGTGAGTGATGCAACTGTTGATCGTGTTCGGCAATCGTTTCAACGGAGTCCGTCTAAATCAAATCGTCAAGCATCATGTGAACTTCAAATACCGCAAGCAAGTGTGGTGAAAATGGTTCAAATGGCTCCGAGCACTATGGGACTTAGCCGGCCGTAGTGGCCGTGCGGTTCTAGGAGCTGCAGTCTGGAACCGCGCGACAGCTACGGTCGCAGGTTCGAATCCTGCCACGGGCATGGATGTGTGTGATGTCCTTAGGTTAGTTACGTTTAACTAGTTCTAAGCTCTAGGGGACTAATGACCTCAGAAGTTGGGTCCCATAGTGGTCAGAGCCATGTGAACCATTTTTTTATGTCCATAAAACCTCTGTTTACATTTACAGTTAAATTGTGAAATAAAATTAATCTTTAAGGATTTTTCAATTATTTATTGATCTATTTTTGTGGGTACTCTGCACTATTAAATTATGTGAAGTTCAAATTTCATTTGATGTTTGAACCACTTTGAACCACTATGGGACTTAACTTCTGAGGTCATCAGTCCCCTAGAACTTAGAACTACTTAAACCTAATTAACCTAAGGACATCACACACATCCTTGCCCGAGGCAGGATTCGAACCTGCGACCGTAGCTGTCGCGCGGTTCCAGACTGCAGCTCCTAGAACCGCACGGCCACTCCGGCCGGCCAAGTGTGCTGAAGATTCTCCATGAAAGGCTTAGATTGCATGCTTACAAAGTACAAATCGTGCAGGCCATGCAACAGAATGATTTGCTGACACGTGCTGAATTTGCAACTGAGATTCTCAATAGGATTTCTGGCACTAACGACTACTTAAATCGCATATGCTTTACCGATGAATCCACCTTTCATGTCAGCGGAATGGTGAATAGGCATAATGTCCATATATGGGGTTCAGAGTCTCGACATTTTACTGTACAGCTACAGCGAGACAGCGAAAAGGTGAATGTTTGGTGCGGCCTCATGTATAACTAGGTTTTTTGCGCCGTTTTTCTTTTCGGAAAAATCCATTACCGCTAATATTTACCTAGACGTTTTGCAACAGTTCATTGCCCCACAGTTAGAAGAATTTCAACCACGGATACTTTTATACTTTTCCAGCAAGATAGACCACCCCCCCCCCCCCCTACTGGGCTTTGATTGTGCGTGATTTCTTTGATGAAACATTTCCGGATCGGAGGATTGGAAGAAACGTCCAACACCCTGGCCAACCCGCTCGCCAGACATTATGACCCTTGAGTTTTTTTTCTGGGGCTATATCAAGGACAGAGTCTTTGTCACACCAGTTGCTGACGTCGACGAACTGAAGGCCAGGGTACAAGCAGTTGTGGGTACTTTGACAGAACACATATTACGAAACACCTGGCGGGAAGTGGAATACCGCCTCGGCATTCTCCGAGCTGTCAAGGGAGCACACGTTGAGGTTTACTAACGTAAGTGGTCTTAATAAAAATTAGTAACACTAACCTATGTAACGGAATCAAATGTAAATTATTATGTCAAACGGTTATTCTGTAATAAAGTGTTATAATCAGGGCAAGACTTTGTGCTCACCTTGTATTTTGCTTGTAGCGGAAAAACGGTACTATAGGTCCTCAACGCATATAGAGGGAACTGAATTTACACCTTGTATACCGACGAGCCAAAAAGTTATGACCACTGTCCACCCCGCGATTGAATACCGCCTGGTGCACCCTGGGCACGTGACGTGGTAAGGAGAATATACAAGAGGAACAGACACGAATGGGGAAACAAGAAACGGTTGGAGTCCTTAGCGAAAACATTCTAAGCTTTGAACGCGGATTTAACGGAGAGGAGTCACGTCATATCGTCATAAACAGTCGCATTTGCGGCAAAGTGATGTTCTCTCGTTGCGAGTTTGACCACAGGCCAGGGCGCTTGCTAGGTGACGTAATATGGAATAGCCAGAGTTATGGGGCTTTTAGAGCCGTGAAAACACAGACTCAGAGGCCTTTGTGCGGTGGGCCCGGCCCGCGGTCTGGTATACCAAGGTAAAAAGAGAAGCGGCGACGGAAATGTCGGGTAGAACCCGCACCCTCGATGGGATCGAATGGGGAAACAAGAAACGGTTGGAGTCCTTAGCGAAAACATTCTAAGCTTTGAACGCGGATTTAACGGAGAGGAGTCACGTCATATCGTCATAAACAGTCGCATTTGCGGCAAAGTGATGTTCTCTCGTTGCGAGTTTGACCACAGGCCAGGGCGCTTGCTAGGTGACGTAATATGGAATAGCCAGAGTTATGGGGCTTTTAGAGCCGTGAAAACACAGACTCAGAGGCCTTGGTGCGGTGGGCCCGGCCCGCGGTCTGGTATACCAAGGTAAAAAGAGAAGCGGCGACGGAAATGTCGGGTAGAACCCGCACCCTCGATGGGATCGAATGGGGAAACAAGAAACGGTTGGAGTCCTTAGCGAAAACATTCTAAGCTTTGAACGCGGATTTAACGGAGAGGAGTCACGTCATATCGTCATAAACAGTCGCATTTGCGGCAAAGTGATGTTCTCTCGTTGCGAGTTTGACCACAGGCCAGGGCGCTTGCTAGGTGACGTAATATGGAATAGCCAGAGTTATGGGGCTTTTAGAGCCGTGAAAACACAGACTCAGAGGCCTTGGTGCGGTGGGCCCGGCCCGCGGTCTGGTATACCAAGGTAAAAAGAGAAGCGGCGACGGAAATGTCGGGTAGAACCCGCACCCTCGATGGGATCGACGTCGGCAAAACACATGAAACCTGAAGAAATAGTTACAGGACGAAATCTTATGGAGGAGAAGAGACAATAACAACGTCTCCTGTAAGAGAAACAAACAGAGGAATTCATCAACGCTAGCAGGAAACTTACTCAAGATGAGATCCAGCAATCTGAAAGGAAGATGATGAAAGCATCGACAGTTCGTCGGAGGAAGAGAGCAACCAGGAAGAATGATCTTCAGAGAATGCTTTCTCGGACCGAAACGCAGTTGATGTGCAAAAAGAGAATATTCCAGATGGTCATAGAATTGAGAACATGGAACTTAGAAGAAAGAGAAACAAAACAACCAACTTCACAAACAAGAAACAAGTAACAAATGGCTCTGAGCACTATGGGACATAAGAAACAAGTAACATCCACAACGTTTTGACACAGGTTACAAGATGGTGAAAACCTACCACGAACCTCCCACTATAATGCTGAAACAGAGGAGGCAAAAAAAAAAAAAAAACACACACACACAGTACCGCCAATAGTGATCCATGCCAAGTCGATTCGCTGCACTACGCTGGGCAAATGAATGTCCGATGTGATATTCGGAGGTGTTCCATGACTTTTCTCAGCATATATAAATCATAATGTACAAAGCCTCGGAAGTTCTCGAATGGAAGAGGGGAAGGGGGGAGGGAGGGGTCCGTTAATGGTTCCAGAAGTACCGTTCGCCAGACGCCGTCAGGTGGCTTAGATGTAGATGAAGACCTGGAGGAGATACTGAAGATGACTGTATGGGGTCCCAACGACCCAACACACATCCCACCGCCGAAACCAACAGTCGCATTTATCTTGACCACGCCAAATACGAAGCTGTGCTGAAAAGCAACATCGACTTTTTTATGTGACAACTCTTAGAGCTTTTTTAAATAAAACAAATGTTATTTATATTCTACATCTTTATTCATCATGTCTACATATTTGCAGCCCTCTGCCGCTAGAGGGCTCCGAATTGTAGCCTTGGGTTTGCAGTCATCGATCGTCCTCCATACAGGCACGACTTGGCCCCATCCGATTTTCATCTGTTTCCAAAACTTAAAGAACTCCTTGGAGGACTTCAGTTTGATAGTAATTAAGCGGTGCAAGCAGAGGTGAGGTTGTGGCTCCGCCAGCAAAGTCAAACATTCTACAGTATCAACAAACTGCTCTATCGTTGGGAGAAATGTGTTCGTCGCTAGACATGAAGGTTAAAGATGTTGAATGTTAACAATTATTGTTTTATTTTAGAAGTATTAAGAGTTTTCACATAAAAAATTAGGATGTGTTACTTTTCAGCACGACATCATAAGTAGCATTTCTACTGTCTCTTTGTTAACGCACATTGTACTCACACTAATGTTCAGCTGTAAACTATTGACTGAATGACTGGTGTACATTTCCCGTCTGTTCCCATTCCTTTATTGTCAGCTCCTGTATGTAGGCAAGTTACGTCACCCTGAGTACCTGCACTGTGTGCTAGCACAGAAAGCCAAAGTCGATTATGTGTTAACATTTTCAGCAACGTCATGGTTACATGAATGGTGCACTGTGATGCGTTTCTGATTTCTGATTAGGTATCAAGGAGAGGAAGTGGATTACCAAATAACAAATTTAGGGCCCTATTTAAAAATGATGTATATCTGTTAATATCTTAGTAATCAACAAAGTTACAAGAAAGGCAATCACGCTGATTAAGGTTCCCCTTGCAGCTAAACAACATTTGCTTGTTTATTTTCTATTTTACTTCAGGATAAAATGTTGTTTGGGGAGGTCAAGATAAATGGGAATCCTTTATAGAGGGTGATTCAGCTTCTCCAGCATCTGGGTTTTATGCACCCCGCAATGTCATTAAATACCACGTGCAAGGTTCATACTCTCTCGTCGCTAGCTACACGCAAACTATTAGTCCTACAGAAAAAAAGGAACATGGCCTTTTTTTTGTAGGAAATTTAATGCAGCTAAATTTTGTATTGGAATATGTTTTCGATGGGGACCACTGTTTTCAGGTTAATCAAGAAATACGCGTTACTACTTTTTTCTTGAATCATTCGAAAACTATGCCATCTAAGGAAAATGTACTCCAGTACAAAATTTAGCTACATGAAATTTCCTTCTAAAAAGCCCTGATTTTTTTTCTCTAGAGCTAATAGTATGCATGTAATTAGCGAGAGAATGGAAAAATATTAGACGCATTTCAAGGCATTGTGGGTTGCATACAAGCAGCAGGGGAAGCTGAATCAGCTTGCAATCCAGGGTGAATCACGTAAGCTGTTGACCTAAAATATTTCATGAGCCATTCAAGATGTCGTAATTCTGTTCTCACCAAATAATTTGTGAGAAAGTCCCCACCAAGCGACGCCGAGCCCCTTTCTGTAGCTCTATCAATTACGTATATATAGGTACGAACTTTGCTTTCCCAAATATATTTACAGTACTTTATACCGCTAGTATCACTCATCTTCTTCTTCTTCTTTGGCACTACAGCACTTGATGACTCTTGGTCTCCTCAAGAATCTGCTTGCAAACATTCCTGTTCTCTGCTTTTCTCTTCCGTCCACGGTCCTCCATCTTGGTAAGGTCAGCCCACACTTTGTCTAGTTGTATCACAGATCATAGCTTTAAAAGAGAAAATATCAACAAGTTTTAACTCTTCAAAATTCGATCAGTAGTTTCAGAGACAGTATAATACACTACTGACCATTAAAATTGCTACACCAAGAATAAATGCAGACGATAAACGGGTATTCATTGGACAAATATATTATACTAGAACTGACAAGTGATTACATTTTTACGCAATTTGGGTGCGTAGATCCTGAGAAAACAGTACCCAGAACAACCACCTCTGGCCGTAATAACGGCCTTGATACGCCTGGGCATTGAGTCAAACAGAACTTGGATGGCGTGTACAGGTACAGCTGCCCATGCAGCTTCAACACGATACCACAGTTCATCAAGAGTAGTGACTGGCGTATTGTGACGAGCCAGTTGCTCGGCCACCACTGAGCAGACATTTTCAATTGGTGAGAGATCTGGAGAATGTGCTGGCCAGAGCAGTAGTCGAACATTTGCTGTATCCAGAAAGGCCCGTATAGGACCTGCAACATACGGTCCGGCATTATCTTGCTGAAATGTAGGGTTTCGCAGGGATCGAATGAAGGGTAGAGCCACGGGTCGTAATACATCTGAAATGTAATGTCCACTCTTCAAAGTGCCGTCAATGGGAACAAGAGGTGACCGAGACGTGTAACCAATGGCACCCCATACCATCACGCCGGGTGATACGCCAGAATTGCGATGACGAATACAAGCTTCCAATGTGCGTTCACCGTTACGTCACCAAACACGGATGCGACCATCATGATGCTGTAAACAGAACCTGGATTCATCCGAGAAAATGACGTTTTGCCATTCGTGTACCCAGGTTCGTCGTTGAGTACACCATCGCAGGCGCTCTTGTCTGTGATGCAGCGTCAAGGGTAACCGCAGTCATGGTCTCCGAGCTCATAGTCCATACTGCTGCAAACCTCGTCGAACTGTTCGTGCAGGTGGTTGTTGTCATGCAAACGTCCCCATCTGTTGACCAGCACGAGCAGCAATGTCGCGATACAATAAACTGCAGTCGCGATAGGCTATAATCCGACCTTTATCAAAGTCGGAAAAGTGATGGCCAGTAGTGTATTTAGAACATAGCAATTACTAGAGCTGTTTAATAAGTAATGCAAAACATTTTTTTCTGAAAGCAGGCTTGTTTTATTCAGGATCCCAATACATCATATTATTTCCCACTGTTTTGGCTACAAACCCCTATTTTTCAACAGAATCTCCGTTCAATGTGATAGCCTTACGCCACTGTATTAGGAGGGCCTGCATGACTGCATGGTACCCCTCTACTGGTCGACGACGGATCATCAATAACCCCCCTACCCCACCCCCCTCCACCCCATTATCTACGTACTGCTTCTCACGGAGGGCATCCTTTATTGGGCCAAACAGATGGAAGCCGGAAGGCGAGGAGCCCTGTGGGCACACACCTTTAAGTACCCAAACTAGTAGACGGGTGTGTCAGCAGTACCAAAAGAGACGTCCAGTTGAGCAGCGAAGGGTCTGATTGTGATCCGTCTGTCACCTCAAAAGAGAGTGTCCGCAAGTTCCAACACTGCAGGAGTCACAGCTTTGTGCGTCAGGCCAGCACGCAGGAGATCGCTCAGGTTTGCGCTACCTTTTTGCGACGATGACAGGTGCCTCGCCCTACGACTCACCGTGCTTTTGTTCACTGCCAGGTCTCCGAAGACAATATGCAAGTACATATGAATATCTATGATGCTCTGGTTTTCCGCCAAATCAAACTCAATAACAACTCTTTGGCTGCAGCGCACTTCTGTTACAGACCCTAAACGGACAAGCAGCAGTGCGTGGTATAACCACAGAAATCAACGTTCGACGTGGGACGAAGATATACGTTAAGACTTAGGCGGATTTTCGCGTTAATGGACCGAGGCAGCGGATGACAGATGCCAGCACGACTTCGCCTGTAGCGCCGCTCATGGGCTCGTGACCAAATCGGCTGGACCCTAGACGGTTGGAAAACCGTGGACTGGTCAGATGAGACCCGATTTCCGTTGGTAAGAGCTGATGGAAGCTGTCGAGTGTTGCGCAGACCCCACGAAGCCATGCACCCAAGTTGTCAATAAGGCTCTGTGCGAACTGGCGACGGCTCCATAATGATGTCGGCTGTTTTATGGAATGCATTGGGTCCTTCGGTTCAACTGTACCGATCATTGACTGAAAATGGTTATGTTCGGCTACTTGGAGAGCATTTGCAGCCAAACAACGACGGAATTTTTATGGATGACATTGTGCCATGTCACCAGGCCCCACCTTTGAAGAACATTCTAGACAATTCAACTGAATAGTTTGGCCATCCTGAATACTTTGGCCATCCAGATTATGAGAATAATCGAGAGGCTAATTCGTGCACAACATCCTGCACCGGCAGCACTTTCGCAATCATTGCCGCCTACAGAGGCAGCAGGGTTCCATATTTCTGCAGGGGACTCCCAAGGACTTGTTGAGTCCACGCCATGTCTAGTTACTGTACTGCACCGGGTCAAAGGAGTCCGAGACGATTTTAGGAGGTATCCCATGATTTTCTTCACATCAGGGTAGTGCGACATCAGAACAGTAAGCGCTTTCTTCAAGGAATTCTCTTTACAGATGAAGCTAGCTTTACCAATCGTGGACAGCTGACTGTAAGACCTATGCTTTATTGGGCCACACAGTCACCCATTAGCTGAGGCAAGTTGAACATCAGAGGCAGTGGAGTGTGGACGTTTGCTGCTTGACTATTGGAGCCCACGTGGTTGGCCTTTCATTGCAAAAACTTCAACAGGTAAAAGAACGCCGACGGTAAATTAAGCACTAACCTCCTCCTACTCCACTCTAATTTGCTGTTTTACAAATGCACTCAATTTTTGAAAGGGACCTTCGTCTTAAAACTCTGACAGAAACAAGAGCGTAGTTAACTGGTGAATCATCCTTAGATGTCACGTTTTTGCCTTCCAGTTGGAGTTTCGGTCCAACAATGTGATTAGTTTCAGTTATAAATCTAACTTTCCTCCACTATTCCGCTTTTGTAAGTAGACTCTCATAGCTGCGTCAGTCTGGAACGCCCCATTAAAAGACGTCAGCTCGATACAACAACGCAAATTTCCGCACAGACAGCAGTCGGTTTGAGGCACAGATGAATCCTAAGTTCTAAATATTGCATTTTCTCTTAAACTAATAAACGGCATTTGAAGAATAAAACACCTTTAAATTCGTCTCTTTTAGAAAAATGATGCCGGCAGAAGATACTACAGTTCCGTTTGAAAAAATCTAAGAAGATAGCGATACCTCTGCAGTTAATTTAGCTGTGGAATGAAATTACACGTCATTTAGTGAGGGCATTTTACAGTTCATTTGAGTCAAGACCGAACTACGATATCCCAAACGATTCAGGAAGTGTCTGAGGTGAACAGCATAGCTGAATCATCCACACGCACACACACAGATATATACACTCCTGGAAATTGAAATAAGAACACCGTGAATTCATTGTCCCAGGAAGGGGAAACTTTATTGACACATTCCTGGGGTCAGATACATCACATGATCACACTGACAGAACCACAGGCACATAGACACAGGCAACAGAGCATGCACAATGTCGGCACTAGTACAGTGTATATCCACCTTTTGCAGCAATGCAGGCTGCTATTCTCCCATGGAGACGATCGTAGAGATGCTGGATGTAGTCCTGTAGTCCTGTGGAACGGCTTGCCATGCCATTTCCACCTGGCGCCTCACTTGGACCAGCGTTCGTGCTGGACGTGAAGACCGCGTGAGACGACGCTTCATCCAGTCACAAACATGCTCAATGGGGGACAGATCCGGAGATCTTGCTGGTCAGGGTAGTTGACTTACACCTTCTAGAGCACGTTGGGTGGCACGGGATACATGCGGACGTGCATTGTCCTGTTGGAACAGCAAGTTCCCTTGCCGGTCTAGGAATGGTAGAACGATGGGTTCGATGACGGTTTGGATGTACCGTGCACTATTCAGTGTCCCCTCGATGATCACCAGAGGTGTACGGCCAGTGTAGGAGATCGCTCCCCACACCATGATGCCGGGTGTTGGCCCTGTGTGCCTCGGTCGTATGCAGTCCTGATTGTGGCGCTCACCTGCACGGCGCCAAACACGCCTACGACCATCATTGGCACCAAGGCAGAAGCGACTCTCATCGCTGAAGACGACACGTCTCCATTCGTCCCTCCATTCACGCCTGTCGCGACACCACTGGAGGCGGGCTGCACGATGTTGGGGCGTGAGCGGAAGACGGCCTAACGGTGTGCGGGACCGTAGCCCAGCTTCATGGAGACGGTTGCGAATGGCCCTCGCCAGGAGCAACAGTGTCCCTAATTTGCTGGGAAGTGGCGGTGTGGTCCCCTACGGCACTGCGTAGGATCCTACGGTCTTGGCGTGCATCCGTGCGTCGCTGCGGTCCGGTCCCAGGTCGACGGGCACGTGCACCTTCCGCCGACCACTGGCGACAACATCGACGTACTGTGGAGACCTCACGCCCCACGTGTTGAGCAATTCGGCGGTACGTCCACCCGGCCTCCCGCATGCCCACTATACGGCCTCGCTCAAAGTCCTTCACCTGCACATATGGTTCACGTCCACGCTGTCGCGGCATGCTACCAGTGTTAACGACTGCGATGGAGCTCCGTATGCCACGGCAAACTGGCTGACACTGACGGCGGCGGTGCAGAAATGGTGCGCAGCTAGCGCCATTCGACGGCCAACACCGCGGTTCCTGTTGTGTCCGCTGTGCCGTGCGTGTGATCATTGCTTGTACAGCCCTCTCGCAGTGTCCAGAGCAAGTATGGTGGGTCTGACACACTGGTGTCAATGTGTTCTTTTTTCCATTTCCAGGAGTGTATATGAAGGGCTTATTTCAATAGTGGTACAAGTGCATTACCTCCACTTTCTGCCTACAATGCTTCTGAAATTAATGATCCAAACAAACAGAAAGAAATGTTCATCTCTAGCAAGAAGCCATATGCTTGAATATTTATGATATCTCAACCGCAGATTTTTCAGCGCTCATTAAACTTTAGGACTCTGTATCTCAAACTGAACAAAAATGGACTTGAACCACTATTGAAATAAGTCATTCATAGGGCCCCCGTGAGAACGCAGAAGTGCCGCAACGCGACGTGGCATGGACTCGACTGATGTCTGAAGTAGTGCTGGAGGGAACTGACACCATGAATCCTGCAGATCTGTCCATTAATCCGTAAGATTACAAGGGGATGGAAATCTGTACTGAACAGCACGCTGCGAGGCATCCCAGATACGCTCAATAATGTTCATGTCTGGGGAGTTTGGTGGCCAGCGGAAGTATTTAAACTCAGAAGGGCGTTCCTGGAGCCACTCTTTAGCAATTCTGGACGTGTGGGGTGTCGCACTGTCCTACTGGAATTGCTCAAGTCCGTGGGAAAGCACAATGGACATGAATGGATGCATATATACTTATATGGATATGGTGTCTGTTCTTTCGGACATGTCCGAAGAACAGACACCGTCAATGGTGTCTGTTCTTTCGGACATGTCTGGTAGAACAGACACCATATCCATATAAGTATATAGTTCTGGAAATACCGGCCATGACCTTTTTATTCTGTGCGGATGCACACATATTACCTAAACTCTTACGGGACTTGGTAAGAATGTCTTCCTCGAGTAATGAGTGTGTTGGATAGGGAAACTACGAATGTAGTGTGTGGACATATAAGGTGAGAATGTGGGTCTCGCGGGAGGTGTGCGCGAGATAATCCCTACAGTCGCACTATCCTCTGTGCCCTCAGTGGCTCAGAAGGATAGAGCGTCTGCCATGTAAGCAGGAGATCCCAGGTTCAAGTCCCGGTCGCGGCACGCATTTCACCTGTCCTCGTTGATATATATCAACTCCCGTCAGCTGCTGAATGGATGCAGGTGATCGGGCAGAATGCTCATGTACGCGTCACCTGTCAGAGTCGTATCTAGACGCATAAGGGGTCCCATATCACTCAAACTGCAAACGCCCCACACCATTACAGAGACTCCACCAGTTTGAACAGTCCCCTGCTGACATGCAGGGTCCATGGGATAATGAGGTTGTCTTCATAACCGTAGACGTCCATCCGCTCGATTCAATTTGAAACGTGACTCGTTCGACCAGGCAACATGTTTCCAGTCATCAGAAGTCCAATGTCGGTGTGTTACGCAGTCATTAGGGATACACGAGTGGGCCTTTGGCTCCAAAAGCTCGTATCGATGATGTTTCGTTGAAAGGTTCACACGCTGACATTTGTTGATGGACCAGCATTGAAATCAGTAGTAATTTGCAGAATGGTTGCACTTCTGTCACGTTTTCTTCAGTCGTCATCGGTATCTTTCTTGCACGATCTTTCTCCGGCCGCAGAGGTGTCGGAGATTTGATATTTTACCAGATTCTTGTTTTTCACGGTATACAGTTGAAATGGTCGTACGAGAAGATCCCCACTTCATCGCTAGCTAGGTGATACTGTGGCCCATCGCTCGTGCACCAACTATAACACCACGTTCAAACTCACTTCAGTCTTGATAACCTGCCAATTGTAGCAGCAGTAACCGATCTAACAACTGCGCCAGACAAATGGCTCTGAGCACTATGCGACTTAACTTCTGAGGTCATCAGTCGCCTAGAACTTAGAACTAATTAAACCTAACTAACCTAAGGACATCACACACATCCATGCCCGAGGCAGGATTCGAACCTGCGACCGTAGCGGTCACTGGGTTACAGACTGTAGCGTCTAGAACCGCACGGCCACTCCGGCCGGCACTGCTCCAGACACTTGCTGTCTTCCATAGGCGTTGCCGGCCGCAGCCCCGTATTCTGCCTGTTTACGTATATCTGTGTCTGATTACGCATGTCTATACCAGTTGCTTTGGCGCGAGCACCAACGTTGCATCCCTTGCGGATTGGATGCATGCATCGATTCGGTTGGCAAGGATGCCATAAAAGCTAATGGATCCTACCCTGAGGCAGCCTGTTCCACAAGTGCTGTAACTGGTCCTTGACACCCTAGAGACTGGCACTCTAATCGAGTTTATGTCCGAGCCGGTTCCACACGTATACTGTTGGGGACCGATATGGAGATCTTGCTGGGCACAGGAGTACATCAGCACCATGCAGACAGTTTCTAGAAACACTTGCATTTGTGGACGAGTATTGTCCTGTTGAAAAATAGAACGACAATACTGTCGTATGAGAGGTAACAAGCAAGATATCCGTGACTTATAGTTGAGCTGGAAGAATTTTCTAAAGTTATGCTCTGAAGCCATACTCGCCCATATCATGACGCCAGAAATAACACTGATGAAAGAAGGGGACCTCTCCTTTGGTTGACAGCACGCTCGCCAACGATGGTCCTCCAGGATAGCGCAGGACCGCGATTCGTCATTGAAAAGCCGGCCGGAGTGGCCGTAAGGCTCTAGGCACTACAGTCTGAAACCGATCGACCGCTACGGTCCGAGGTTCGAATCCTGCCTTGGGCATGGATGTGTGTGACGTCCTTAGATTAGTTAGGTTTAATTAGTTCTAAGTTCTAGGCGACTGATGACCTCAGAAGTTAAGTCGCATAGTGCTCAGAGCCATTTGAACCACCATTGCAAACAATCAACGTCAGAATATGCTTCCCGGTCACGGCACCACTCCAAACGCAGAAGTTTGTGTTGTGGTGTTAACGGCAGCCTACACTTTGGTCAGTAATTCCTTAGTCCGGCTGCTGCTACTCGTTGGCTACTGGTGCGTGGTCCCACAGAATGTCGGAGGGAGACCATTACTTGTTCTCCAAACGCCAGTGCTTATGTGAAGTGGATACAACGTGCTTGCTGCACAGTACGGAGATCCTTCCGTGTGGTAATCAAACGTGGTCGACCGAAACCTTGACGACGTGTACGCTGCTCTCACTTTCACATCGGGCCATTGTCACACCTGAATTTATTTATTTATTTATTTATTGTTCCGTGGGACCAAATTAAGGAGAACTCTCCATGGTCCTGGAACGAGTCAATACATGAAATTATAACACGATTGTAGAAACAGATAAAATGAAATACAAGAAACGCATTCAGGCGACAATTCGTAAGTTTAAATAAAGAAAATCAAGAATGTAACACTGGAATTTGCTTAATTTTTCAGCTCTTCCAGGAGCTCCTCGACAGGATAGAAGGAGTGAGCCATGAGGAAACTCTTCAGTTTAGACTTAAAAGTGTTTGGGCTACTGCTAAGATTTTTGAGTTCTTGTGGTAGCTTGTTGAAAATGGATGCAGCAGAATACAGCACTCCTTTCTGCACAAGAGTGAAGGCAGTGTATTCCACATGCAGATTTGATTTTTGCCTAGTATTAACTGAGTGAAAGCTGCAAACTCTTGGGAATAGGCTAATATTGGTAACAACAAACGACATTAAAGAAAATATATACTGGGAGGGCAATGTCAAAATTCCCAGACTATTGAATAGGGGTCGACAAGAGGTTCTCGAACTTACACCACATATAACTCGAACAGTCCGTTTTTGAGCCAAAAATACCCTTTTTGAATCAGAAGAATTACCCCAAAAAATAATACCATACGACCTAAGCGTATGAAAATATGCGAAGTAGACTACTTTTCGTGTTGAACTGTCACTTATTTCAGATACTGTTCTAATGGTAAATAAAGCAGCATTTAGTTTCTGAACAAGATCCTGAACATGAGCTTTCCACAACAGCTTACTACCTATCCGAACGCCTAGGAACTTGAAATATTCCGTCTCGTTTATAATTTGTCCATTCCGTCTGATCAAAATATCAGTTCTTGTTGAATTGTGAGTTACAAACTGTAAAAACTGAGTCTTACTGTGATTTAGCATTAAATTATTTTCCACAAGCCACAAACTTATTTCATGAACTACATTATTTGATAATGTTTCAATATTACACACAAGATCCTTCACTACCAAGCTGGTGTCATCAGCAAACAGAAATATTTGTGAATCACCTGTAATACTAGAAGGCATATCATTCATATAAATAAGAAACAGCAGTGGCCCCAGCATCGACCCTTGGGGAACGCCCCACTTAACAATGCCCCATTGGGACTGAACATCACTACCACTCTCAATATTGCGGAGAATTACCTTCTGCTTTCTGTTCTTAAAGTAAGAGGTGAACCAATTGCAAGCTACTCTCCTTACTCCATAATGGTCCAACTTCTGCAGTAATATCTTGTGGTCAACACAGTCAAAAGCCTTCGTTAAATCAAAGAAAACACCTAGCGTTCGCAACCTTTTATTTGATCCGTCCAAAACCTCACAGAGAAAAGAGAATATAGCATTTTCAGTTGTTAAACCGTTTCTAAAACCAAACTACATTTGACAGCAAATTATGTGAATTTAAATGCTCCAGTAACCATGTATATACAACATTCTCGATAACTTTAGCAAACACCGATGGCATAGAAATAGGTCCAAAATTTTCAACATTATCCCTGTCTCCCTTTTTATAAAGTGGCTTCACTACTGGGTACTTCAATCGGTCAGGAAACCGACCACTCCTAAAGGAAAAGTTACAGATATGGCTAAGTACTGGGCTAACATACATAGAACAATACTTCAGTATTGTGCTAGATACCCCATCATATCCATGTGAGTTCTTGGTCTTTAGTGATTTAATTATTAACTCAATCTCCCTCTAGTCAGTATCACGGAGGAGCATTTCAGGTAACAGTCTCGGAATACTTTTTTCTACGAGCGCTATATGATTCCCTGTTGGGACTAGGTTTCTATTTAGTTCGCCTGCTATATTCAGAAAGTGATTATTAAATACTGTACATATATGCGACTTATCAGTAACACGGACATTCCCACTACGCACTGATTCTATATCCTCGATCTGTCTCTGCAGACCACCCACTTCCTTTACGACTGACCATATGTTTTTAATTTTATCCTAAGACTTAGCTATTCTATCTGCATACCATATACTTTTTGCCTTCCTAATAATTTTTTAAGCACCTTACAATACTGTTTGTAATGGGATGCAGCATTTAGATTTTGACTGTTTCTAACGTTTTTATATAATTGCCACTTTGTTCTACGGGATATTCTTATCCCTCTAGTCAGCCACCCAGGCTGCCTTTTTGTGCTAGTACCCTGTTTTGAACATTCTAACGGAAAGCAACTTTCAAAGAGCACTAGAAAAGTCTTGAGGAAAGCATTATATTTATCGTCTACTGTATCAGCGCTATAAACATCTTGCCACTCTTGTTCCTTGATAAGGTTAACAAAGGTCCAAAAAATCTGGATATTGCACGATTCGACCAACCAGACAGATGAAGACCCAAACCAACGCCACTTTCACACTCTGACATGTGCTGATAATGTTGTCTTTCATGAGTTCGCGACATCTTCGTGTTGTTCTTCAAAGGGGTTAGTCAATAACGCCCTACCAAGCATTGTAACACCACTAAATATAAACGACACTAACGCATACTATTGGCCGTTCTACATGAAGCTGAGAGTTGCAGCTCTGATCATTTTCACGCCCTCCGCTGGTGTGTATAAAGTTGCATTGAGATCCTACCATGTCTTCTAGGCATTTTTATTTTCAATTATATACAGGGTGGTCCACTGATCGTGACCAGGGGGAAACCAGATGGCGCTATGGTTGGCCCGCTAGATGGCGCTGTCATAGGTCAAACGGATATCAACTGCGTTTTTTTTTTTTTAAATAGGAACCCCCATTTTTATTACATATTCGTGTAGTACGTAAAGAAATATGAATGTTTTAGTTGAACCACTTTTTTCACTTTGTGATAGATGGCGCTGTAATAGTCACAAACGTATTAGTACGCGGTATCACGTAACATTCCGCCAGTGCGGACGGTATTTGCTTCGTGATACATTACCCGTGTTAAAATGCACCGTTTACCATTTTCGGAAAAGGTCGATATCATGTTGATGTATGGCTATTGTGATCAAAATGCCTAACGGGCGTGTACTATGTATGCTGCTCGGTATCCTGGACGACATCATCCAAGTGTCCGGACCGTTCACTGGATAGGTACGTTATTTAAGGAAACAGGAAGTGTTCAGCCACATGTGAAACGTCAACCACGACCTGCAACAAATGATGATGCCATATATATATACAGGGTGGTCCATAGATAGTGACCGGGCCAAATATCTCACGAAATAAGCATCAAACTAAGAAACTACAAAGAACGAAACTCGTCTAGCTTGAAGGGGGAAACCAGATGGCGCTATGGTTGGCCAGCTAGATAGCGCTACCATTGTTTAAACGGATTTCAACTGTTTTTTTTAATAGGGACCCCCATTTTTTATTACATATTCGAGTAGTACGATGTTTTAGTTGGTCCACGTCTTCCGCTTTGTGACAGATGGCGCCAAAAAAAGTTTTGCGTCACCCCATTACCAGAACTCCTGAAGATGGACGTTGACTGTGGAGATTGTATTGCAGCCACAGTCCCTTTGACTGTTCAAAGATGTCACTAAACCCGCCCAAAGATATCAACAACCATGCGTGAGCAGGGCCTATTAGACGGAGGAGGTCCGACAGCCGATCAGTTCCAGTCGTTCCACCAGGAAGGAAGTGCATGGCTCGTATTGTCTGTAGTTCGACCATGCCTAGACGGTCAATACCGCGGTTCGATGACGCCCGCATTGTTACTTCGTGCCAGGAAGAGCTCTCAACAAGGAAAGTGTCGAGGCGTCTCGGAGTGAACCAAAGAAATGTTGTACGGACATGGAGAAGCTAAGGAGAGACAGATACCGTCGACTACGTGCCTCGCTCAGGACGCCCAAGCGATACTACTGCATTGGATGACCGCTACCAACGGATTATGGCTTGGAGGAAACCTGCCAGCAACGCCACCATGTTGAATAATGCTTTTTGTGCAATCACAGGACGTCGTGTTATGCCTCAAACTGTGCACAACAGACTGCATGATGTGCAACTTCAGTCCCGACGTCCATGGTAAGGTCCATCTTTGCAACCACGACATCATGCAGTGAGTTACAGATGGGCCCAACAACATGCCGAATGGGCCGCTCAGGATTGGCATCACTTTTTCTTCAGCGATGAGTGTCGCATATGTCTTCAACCAGACAATCGTCAGAGACGTGTTAAGAAGGAACCTGGTCAGGCTGAAAGCCTTACACACACTGCCCAGTCAGTGCAGCAAGGTGGAGGTTCCCTGCTGTTTTGGGGTGGCCTTATGTGGAGCCGACGTACGCCGCTCGTGGTCACGGAAGACGTCATAACATCTGTACGATATGTGAATGCCGTCCTCTGACCGATAGTGCAACCATATCGGCAGCATATTGGCGAGGCATTAGTCTTCATGGAGGACAATTCGCGCCCCCCCCCCCCCCCCATCGTGCACATCTTGTGAATGACTTTCTTCACGATAACGACATCGCTCGACTAGAGTGGCCAGCATGTTCGCCAGACATGAATCCTATCGAACATGCCTGGGATATATTGAAAAGGGCTGTTTATGGACGATGTGACCCACCAACCACTCTGAGGGATTTACGCCGAATCACCGTTGAGAAGTGGGACAATCTGGACCAACAGTGCCTTGATGAACTTGTGGATAGTATGCAACGGCGAGTACAGCCATGCATCAATGGAAGAGGACCTGCTACTGGGTATTAGAGGTACCCATATGTACAGCAGTCTGGACCACCACCTCTGAAGGTCTCGCTGTATGGTGGTACAACATGCAATGTGTGGTTTTCATGAAGAATAAAAAGGGCGGAAACAATGTTTATGTTGATCCCTATTTCAATTTTCTGTGCAGGTTCTGGAGCTCTTGGAACTGAGGTGATGCAAAACTTTTTTTATGTGTTTATAATAGTTCTTACATAAACTGCATGACATATGTGTTTCCCAAAGTATGGGATGGATACTTTTCGGTTTGTGTATTTCTGTGAAATGCACTTAGTTCGATGTTATACTATAACGATGTGCACTGGTGTGCAAAACTTAAGAACAGAAAAAGCTTTCACATGATGTGTCTTTGCCAAGTAACTCAGGTCGACGAAATTTGGACCACACATAGAAAGAACTGCTATAATATAGTA
This sequence comes from Schistocerca gregaria, assembly GCF_023897955.1. Taxonomy (NCBI): domain Eukaryota; kingdom Metazoa; phylum Arthropoda; class Insecta; order Orthoptera; family Acrididae; genus Schistocerca; species Schistocerca gregaria. The sequence continues at coordinate 302,355,664 of NC_064923.1, forward strand.
CAAAAGGTAAAAATACATACGCAATGAGAAGTACAGGAATGACATTATTTGTCACAGGCACTAATTACATTGACGTCACCACTATTTATAATGGTCTCTGGAAGATGCTTACTTAATAGGATGTCTGGTCACCACAGACGTCAGAGTATGCTCTGCAACAGGCTTCGATGCTGGCACTACAGTTGGTTAGGAGTTCTGGTAACAGGGCGTTCTATTCCTTCACCAGCGCGGCTTAGAGCTGCAGGATGCTGCTTACTATAAAGGCGTTCTGCAATATGTCTCCCCAAAGCATCTGCACGTGCTCAGTGGGATTAAAGTCGAGGGACGCAGACGTTCCAAGAGCTCCTGTAGAGCGTGTTCGATGATCTAGTGTGCTGTTATCCGTAAAAATGATGTCATTGCCGAATGGACACCTGAAAAGACGCACTTGGGGAAGGTGTGCAGGGTCTCAGTAACTGTGACCGGTGACTACACTGTGTGCAGAAATTTGGAGGTTAGTATGTCCTTGTAGTATTATCCTCTCTACACCATAACAGCTGAACCACCAAAACGATCGTGTCCGACAACGTTCTTGGGCGCATTATGTGTTCCGACCACTCGCCACATGACGGTACATCCAGCACTGTCGAACACGATCATTTAGTGGTCTAGGTGATATGTTATGGGGAGGCATGACATTGCGTGACCATACCGACCTAAAATCATTGAAAATGGAACACTCACAGGTCAACATTCTTTTTGGCCCTGACTTCTTTTTTATGGATGACAATGCGCGACCGCATCTACCCCCGCATCTGATGGAGCTTTTCGAACGAGAGGATATCTGGCGAATGGACTAGTCTGCCAGTTGCCCTGGCTTAAATCCCATCGAGGACATGGGGGACATGTTGGAGACCTATTGCAACACATCCACATGCACCAACGACAATCCAGCGGATGTCAACCGTCCTAGTGGACGAATGGAACGCCATATCTGCATTGCCGCTCGTGGTGACTACACGCTCTGTTATGGACTATGTCCCGCATTTTGTAATGTCCACGGGATCATTATGAATTGCGGTGGCTTCAATGTAATTATTGTCTTTGGGTAAAAGTGTCATTTTTGTTCGCCTAGCCGCATATTTCATTCAGTGACCTTCTGAGCTATAATGTAGCAGCTATTTCTATGTACCGGCCATGTTTCGTCGAGATATGTTACTTGCCAGTGACACATCATCCGAAAGTTACTTCCGTCCTTAAGTTTTGCACAGCAGTGTATTGTGCACTGGTTGAAGCAAATTATCGTTATTATACTAAAACAATTTAAATATTGTTATTGTTACTGTTATCAGTCCTACGCATCTGTGAGATATGAAAACTGGAGGAGGGGGGCGGGGGGGGGGGGGCGAGTTTTATTATACCGAGAGGACGGCGGCAAGAGAGTAACTGTCGATGTGGGTGACCTGAAGAGGAAGTAGCCTACATACTGAACAACAACAACAGCAACAATATCTGATGGAAGTGGAGCGTATGCGTCAGTCTCAATTCCCCTTTCTCCCAACAGAGGTTTCTTAGATGGCACATACTTTGAAAATCGCCCTAAATCACGAAGGAACTGTGATCCCCTCACCGGCAAAGGACTGAACCTGGCTCCGCGCTTGTCGGCAAACACATATAGGCGGGCAAAATCCAGCACTTCATTATAGAGGAACAGTTTTCCACGGACACAGAGGCAAATTCACATGTGCCTCAGGAAGCACGGTCCGCGCGGCTTCTCCCGTAGGAGGTTCGAATCCTCCCTCAGGCATGGGTGTGTGTGTCGTCCTTAGCGTAAGTTAGTTTAAATTAGATTAAGTAATGTGTAAGCTTAGGGACCGATGACCTCAGCAGTTTGGTCCCATAATACCTTATCACAAATTTACAATTTTCCAGGAAGCGCGCTTTGGTCGCTCCTGTTCGTATTATCTACCACACGTGAGGTCACTTTTCAACGTTTCAGTGCCGCCTACAGCTGCATGTAAAGCCTGACGTGGTACGGAAACGTCTGCTTGAGCCAGCTCCGCTGTACACGGGAATAATGTATCAGCGAACGGACGCGGACTGCGAGAATAGACGCTACGAAGTGACGTACATATTTCCGATCCTCCGTTTAGAACCATACCTCGGACCGACACTGACTAGGTCAGAAGTAGATATTTCTGAATACCGTTACATTTTATCTTGTAAGTTACTTAACTTTTATACATATAACTTTTTTTTATATAGACATGGTAGGATATATATATATATATATATATATATATATATATATATATATATATGTTCCGAGAGTTCCGGAACCTGTACAGGAAATTGGAAAAGAGATCAACATAAACATCGTTTCCGCCCTTTTTATTGCTCATGAATATATATATATATATATATATATATATATATAATACATAAATAAGGATCTCAATATATAGAGAGAGAGAGAGATCATATATATATATATATATATATATATATATATATATATATATATTGGGATCCTACCACATCTTTTGGGCATTTCACTTTTTATTATATATATATCAAAAAAAGTTTTCTATCACCTCAGTTCCGAGTGTTCCGGAACCTGTACAGGAAATTGGAAAACAGATCAACATAAACATCGTTTCCGCCCTTTTTATTGCTCGTGAAAACCACACATCGCTTGTTGTACTATCATACAGCGAGACCTTCAGAGGTGATGGTTCAGACTGCTGTACACACCGATACCTCTTGCATACTATTGCATACTATTCACATGTTCATCAAGGCACTGTTACCCCGGATTGTCCCACTCCTCAACGGCGATTCGGCGTAAATTCCTGAGTGGTTGGTGGGTCACATAGTCCATAAACAGCCCTTTTCAACATATTCCAGGCATGTTCGATAGGATTCATGTCTTAATAACATGCTGGCCACTCTAGTCGAGCGATGTCGTTATCCTGAAGGAAGTCATTCACAAGATGTGCACCATGGCGGCGTGAATGTTCGTCCATGAAGACGAATGTCTTGCCAATATGCTGCCGATATGGCTGCACTATCGGTCGGAGGACGGCATACACGTATCGTACAGCCATTACGGTGCCTTCTATGACCACCAGCGGCGTACGTGGCTCCACATAATGCCACCCCAAAACAGCAGGGTACTTCCACCTTGCTGCTCGCTGGACAGAGTGTCTAAGGCGGTCAGCCTGACCGGGTTGCCTCCAAACACGTCTCCGACGATTGTCTGGTTGAAGCCATATGTAACACTCATCGCTGAATAGGACTTGATGCCAATCCTGAGCGGTCCTTTGGGTATGTTGTTGGGTCCATCTGTACAGTGCCGCAAGGTGTCGTGGTTGCAATGATGGACCTCACCATGGATGTCGGGAGTGAAGCTGGGCAACATGCAGCCTATTGCGCACAGTTTGAGTCATAACACGACGTCCTGTGGCTACAAGAAAAGCATTAAACAACAATGTGGCATTGCTGTCATGGTTCCTCCGATCTATAATCCGTAGGTAGCGGTCATCCACTGCAATAGTAGCCCTTGGGCGGCCTGAGCGAGGCATGTCATCGACAGTTCCTGTCTCTCTGTATCTCCTCCATGTCCGAACAACATCGCTTTGGTTCACTTCGAGACACCTCGACACTTCCCTTGTTGAGAGCCCTTCCTGGCACAAAGTAACAATGCGAACGGGATCTAATCGCGGTATTGGCCATCTAGGCATGGTTGAATTACAGACAACACGAACTGTGTACCTCCTTCCTGGTGGAATGACTGGAATTGATCGGCTGTCGGACCCCCTCCATCTAATAGGCGCTGCTCATACATGGTTGTTGACATCTTTGGGTGGGTTTAGTGTAGGGTTGCCATAATCCACGGACAAAATCAAGGACAAAATTTGGTGATTATAAAGATGTGATTGAAACACGGGCCTATGTTGTGCAAGTGACCATTGGTTTGCATTTCAGTTGAATCTTCATCATTACTTTACAGTGGTAATTATGAAGATGTGGTTGAAACCTTGAATCACACAATGTCCTTTCACCTTTCTGCACGTCATCCATATCTTCATAATTATCATAATTCAAACAGTAATTCTGTCAGCAAAGAAGTTAAATTAACAAGGAAAATTAATTCAAGCATTAATGGTGTCTATAAAGGAGTGGTAAATGATGAAGAAAATTAATTGCAATTGACATTAAATAACTTTTTAATTAAAGCACTGAACACAAATTATTAACATGTACACAATCATGCTGCAACAATTGATATACATCTTTCACGTTATGCTTTAAACCAGTCATATTTCTCTGAGCCCTGGAGAGAAGAAAGAAACTCGCTCCGATTCTGCATCAGTCTATGAAAATCTGTAGAATTTGTATTTTTCATGTTATATTGGATTTGGAGCATTGCACTGACTGATGTTAAAGCTAGCCTGTTTCTTTCTTCTGTCCATTGTGCATTCACTAGGGAAAACACTCTCTCCACATTGGCATTATGCCCTGGAATGGAGAAATAGTACTGCACAGTAGCAAGCAGTTCTGAATACTGCTCTTTAGAAACACAATCCTCAAAAAATTTAGCCCACTTTTTATGAGGCATCATCTCCCAATTCTGGCTATCTTCCCGTGTATCGTCAAGTTTGCAGGGGTTATGAAACACTTGATCGGTGGCCAGTGGCAAAACTTGCATTAAAATTGTTTTTTACTTACTAGCCACTTTTTTCGCGGACATTTTCCTCTTCGTCCAGGACATCCGTCTTAGAGTATAAAATAGCGGACTGTCCGCCAAATCCGCGACGTATGGCAACCCTAGTTTAGTGATATCTCTGAACAGTCAAAGGGACTGTGTCTCTGATACAATATCCACAGTCAATGTCTACCTTCAGGAGTTCTCGGAACAAGGGTGATGCAAAACTTTTTTTGATGTGTGTAGCAACAAACTTTCTTAGCTTTGACGACTTCATAATTTACACGATATAAAATCCATGAGCACGCTTATCATTATCCGTATTTCACTTTCTATTCTGAATGTGACAAAAAGTCTGGAGACTATAGTCTACAGTTATGCAAGGTGTAAATGGAGGGAAATGTTCGTTCCGATCGTTCCCATTTACGTCTGGGAAAGGACACTGGTTTTTTTCCGCTTTCTACCTTTCCTTACTCAACTTCTCTGTACTCATGAACAAAGCGGATTTGTGGTTGACAGGAAGCACGGTCAACAATTTAATGGGCACCTTTAGCTGGCTATAATATTTTCTACAACTGGTCGGTACGACAGCCCATCTCTCAGGCAAACAACTTCGCATTTTCGCGACCCTTAGGTTTCGTGCTATGTTATTCATCATAAGTTCGCTACAAAGTTCGGAACTAGATTGTAAAAATAGTTTTGGTAAACTGTTCTTTGGACGGGATTCATGACCCTTCCCCCGTTAACTCTCCCCTTGGATCCGCGCCTGTTTAACGTACGTAAATGAAAATGTTATTCTGCATTTACATCTCTATCTACATTAATACTCTGCAAACAGCTGAGTGCATGGCTGAGATTACTTATCGTTCTTATCGTTCCATTCAGTTATGGAGTTGGGAAAAATGACTGCTTAAATGTTTTCCTGGACACTGTAATAGATCTGATCTTTTCCTCACTATCCCTACTGCAGCGATACGTAAGAGGTTGTATTATACTCCTAGGTTCATCAGTTAAAACAGGTTCTTGAAATTTTGTGAATCGACTTTCTCTTCAAATGTCTGCCAGTTTAGTTTCTTCAGCATATCTGTGACACGCTCTGACAGGTCAGACAAACCTGTGACAATTCAAACTGCCCTTCTTTGTATACGTTAACTATCCCCTTTTAGTCCTATAAGGTATGGGTGTCACATACTTCAGAAATATTCCAGTTTGGGTCGTGTGAGTGTTTTGTAAGAAATCGACTGATTGCAATTCCCTCGTATTCTGTCATTTAACTGTAGTTTGACACCTCCTTTCACCTATAACATCTACATCTACATCTACATCCATACTCCGCAAGCCACTTGACGGTGTGTGGCGGAGGGTACCCTGAGTACCTCTATAGGTTCTCCCTTCTATTCCAGTCTCGTATTGTTCGTGGAAAGAAGGATTGTCGGTATTCTTCTGTGTGGGCTCTAATATCTCTGATTTTATCCTCATGGTCTCTTCGCGAGATATACGTAGGAGGGAGCAATATACTGCTTGACTCTTCGGTGAAGGTATGTTCTCGAAACTTTAACAAAAGTCCGTATCGAGCTACTGAGCGTCTCTCCTGCAGAGTCTTCCACTGGAGTTTATCTATCATCTCCGTAACGCTTTCGCGATTACTAAATGACCCTGTAACGAAGCGTGCTGCTCTCCGTTGGATCTTCTCTATCTCTTCTATCAACCCTATCTGGTACCGATCCCACACTGCTGAGCAGTATTCAAGCAGTGGGCGAACAAGCGTACTGTAACCTACTTCCTTTGTTTTCGGATTGCATTTCCTTAGGATTCTTCCAATGAATATCAGTCTGGCATCTGCTTTACCGACGATCAACTTTATATGATCATTTCATTTTAAATCACTCCTAATGCGTACTCCCAGATAATTTATGGAATTAACTGCTTCCAGTTGCTGACCTGCTATTTTGTAGCTAAATGATAAGGGACCTATCTTTCTATGTATTCGCATCACATTACACTTGTCTACATTGAGATTCAATTGCCATTCCGTGCACCATGCGTCAATTCGCTGCAGATCCTCCTGCATTTCAGTACAATTTTCCATTGTTGCAACCTCTCGATACACCACAGCATCATCTGCAAAAAGTCTCAGTGAACTTCCGATGTCATCCACCAGGTCATTTATGTATATTGTGAATAGCAACGGTCCTATGACACTACCCTGCGGCACACCTGAAATCACTCTTACTTCGGAAGACTTCTCTCCATTGAGAATGAAATGCTGCGTTCTGTTATCTAGGATCTCCTCAATCCAACCACACAATTGATCTGATAGTCCATATGCTCTTACTTTGTTCATGAAACGACTGTGCGAACTGTATCGAACGCATTGCGGAAGTCAAGAAACACGGCATCTACCTGTGAACCCGTGTCTATGGCCCTCTGAGTCTCGTGGACGAATAGCGCGAGCTGGGTTTCACACGACCGTCTTTTTCGAAACCCATAACTGAGCGTATACGGTCCTTCCATTCCATGGCGTCCGCAAGGGGAGAGGGGGCACTTGCCCCCTCATGGAGTCTGGGTGTAGGCTTCTTATTCATTACAGAATTCTCCGGTAATCACTGTCGGCGACTTCACTGAAATACTACAGCCTTAGCAATCACTATAAAGGGTGATTCAGCTGCCCCTACCACTGGGTTTTATGTAACCCACAATGTCTTCAAAGACCACGTGCAAGATTATCATATTCTCTCCTCGCTGCTCTCAGGCTATTAGTCCTATAGAAAAAAACGAATAGAATCTTTTGTAGGAAACTTAGTGTAGTTAAATTTTGTACTGGGAAAAGATTTTGCTGGAGGTCACAGTTTTCAAGAAAAGCGTACAAAAGTGATCTTCAGACGCGATTTTCTTGAATAAGTCGAAAACTGTGGCCTCCAGCGAAAACGTATCCCAGTACAGTTCTGTTCATTTTTTTTCTGTAGGACACGCAGTTCGCACATAGCAAGTGAGAGAATATGAAAATCTTGTGTGTGGTATTTGAAGACGTAGCGGGCTGCATAAAACCCAGCGGTATGAGTAGCTGAATGACACTATATATCTTGGATTTTCATATCTGTCACACTGTTGACCGGTAATTATTCCGATTCCTTGATGCGGCTCCGGTTTCGGCGCTGATTTGCAGTCAAGATGAATACGATCCTCCACAGAAGTATTGCCGAAGTGATGTCTTCAATCATTTTCTGTCGCTGCCTCGTTCAACCCTTACCGTAATGCAGAAACGAGGCAGTGAAACACCCTGGCGCACGGATTCCGTCACCGATTCCCAGCACACAATCATGGCAGCAGTATGTGTAACAGTCAGCCGTGCCCAATTCCCATAACGACGTCCCCTCACCGTAATGGACAACAAATAACAATAGTGGTTTACCATTTGTCTGTGGAAAACGAAAACCCATAGTGTCTTACGTATTGTGCATCCAGTTTTACGTGGTAAAACTATTGTAATACACACAGAACACGGCCATGCCGTATTGTAGGTGTGTACATCTGTACTTAACCCCCAATACATCAATCGAAAAAAGAAAATACCATTTCATGCGCTAAAGAAAAAAGTGTGAAGTATCAAGGTCGAAAAATATTTGCTCACCAGGATTGGTACCTTCTCAGAGTCTGTGTGTGCAAGACAGCTCCACATGCAGACAAACAGAGGACATGAGGATTCGTTTGGTGCAGCCCTAGACTGCTCAAAGTTGATTCTGCGCGACAATTCGAGGGTGGTTTCCAGCATTCATCTAGTCGTATATTGGTCGTGCGCTATACTCTCCTAGCCAACCGATAAAAAACGTTGCTTTCAAAACACATTTTGTTCTCCTTGTTATGACAGTCGACAGTAAAACAACAAAAAGCATGAAAGCAATGCAGCATATCCATTAACGTTTTTTTTTAGGTTAGATGGCCTCGGACAAGTACAGAAAGGGCAACAGCCTCGACAGGTGCGGGGCAAAGTCAGGACATGCGGGGACCAAGTAGCAATCGGTATTGTAATTGTAAACTGTCGAAGCTGCGTTGTTGAAGTACCGGAACTTCAAGCTCTGATAGAAAGCACCGAAGTTGAAATCGTTATAGGTACAGAAAGCTGGCTGAAGCCAGAGATAAATTCTGCCGAAATTTTTACAAAGGAACAGACGGTGTTTAGAAAGGATAGATTGCATGCAACTGGTGGTGGAGTGTTCGTCGCTGTTAGTAGTAGTTTATCCTGTAGTGAAGTAGAAGTGGATAGTTCCTGTGAATTATTATGGGTAGAGGTTACACTCAACAACCGAACTAGGTTAATAATTGCCTCCTTTTACCGACCTCCCGACTCAGCAGCATTAGTGGCAGAACAACTGAGAGAAAATTTGGAATACATTTTACATAAATTTTCTCAGCATGTTATAGTCTTAGGTGGAGATTTCAATTTACCAGATATAGACTGGGACACTCAGATGTTTAGGACGGGTGGTAGGGACAGAGCATCGAGTGACATTATACGGAGTGCACTATCCGAAAATTACCTTGAGCAATTAAACAGAGAACCGACTCGTGATAACATCTTGGACCTACTGATAACAAACAGACCAGAACTTATCGACTCTGTATGTGCAGAACAGGGAATCAATGATCATAAGGCCGTTGCCCAGCATCCCTGAATATGGAAGTTAATAGGAATATAAAAAAAAAGGGAGGAAGGTTTATCTGTTTAGCAAGAGTAATAGAAGTCAGATTTCAGACTACCTAACAGATCAAAACGAAAATTTCTGTTCCGACACTGACAATGTTGAATGTTTATGGAAAAAGTTCAAGGCAATCGTAAAATGCGTTTTAGACAGGTATGTGCTGAGTAAAACTGTGAGAGACGGGAAAAACCCACCGTGGTACAACATCAAAGTTAGTAAACAACTGCGAAAGCAAAGAGAGCTTCACTCGAAGTTTAAACGCAGCCAAAACCTCTCAGACAAACAGAAGCTAAACGATGTCAAAGTTAGCGTAAGGATGGCTATACGTGAAGCGTTCAGTGAATTCGAAAGTAAAATTCTATGTACCGACTTGACAGAAAATCCTAGGAAGTTCTGGTCTTACGCTAAATCAGTAAGCGGCTCGAAACAGCATACCCAGACACTCCGGAATGATGATGGCACTGAAACAGAGGATGACACGCGTAAAGCTGAAATACTAAACTCCTTTTTCCAAAGCTGTTTCACAGAAGAAGACCGCACTGCAGTTCCTTCTCTAAATCCCCGCACAAATGAAAAAATGGCTGACATCGAAATAAGTGTCCAAGGGATAGAAAATCAACTGGAATCACTCAACAGAGGAAAGTCCACTGGACCTGACGGGATACCAATTCGATTCTACACAGAGTACGCGAAAGAACTTGTCCCCTTCTAACAGCCGTGTACCGGAAGTCTCTAGAGGAACGGAAGGTTCCAAATGATTGGAAAAGAGCACAGGTAGTCCCAGTCTTCAAGAAGGGTCGTCGAGCAGATGCGCAAAACTATAGACCTACATCTCTGACGTCGATCTGTTGTAGAATTTTAGAACATGTTTTTTTGCTCGAGTATCATGTCGTTTTTGGAAACCCAGAATCTAATCTGTAGGAATCAACATGGATTCCGGAAACAGCGATCGTCTGAGACCCAACTCGCTTTATTTGTTCATGAGACCCAGAAAATATTAGATACAGGCTCCCAGGTAGATGCTATTTTTCTTGACTTCCGGAAGGCGTTCGATACAGTTTCGCACTGTCGCCTGATAAACAAAGTAAGAGCCTACGGAATATCAGACCAGCAAACAGAACACAGCATGTTGTTATCAATGGAGAGATGTCTACAGACGTTAAGTAACCTCTGGTGTGCCACAGGGGAGTGTTATGGGACCATTGCTTTTCACAATATATATAAATGACCTAGTAGATAGTGTCGGAAGTTCCATGCGGCTTTTCGCGGATGATGCTGTAGCATACAGAGAACTTGCAGCATTAGAAAATTGTAGCGAAATGCAGGAAGATCTGCAGCGGATAGGCACTTGGTGCAGGGAGTGGCAACTGACCCTTAACATAGACAAATGTAATGTATTGCGAATACATAGAAAGAAGGATCCTTTATTGTATGATTATATGAAAGCGGAACAAACACTGGTAGCAGTTACTTCTGTAAAATATCTGGGAGTATGCGTGCGGAACGATTTGAAGTGGAATGATCATATAAAATTAATTGTTGGTAAGGCGGGTACCAGGTTGAGATTCATTGGGAGAGTCCTTAGAAAATGTAGTCCATCAACGAAGGAGGTGGCTTACAAAACACTCGTTCGACCTATACTTGAGTGTTGCTCATCAGTGTGGGATCCGTAGCAGATCTGGTTGACGGAGGAGATAGAGAAGATCCAAAGAAGAGCGGCGCGTTTCGTCACAGGGTTATTTGGTAACCGTGATAGCGTTACGGAGATGTTTAACAAACTCAAGTGGCAAACTCTGCAAGAGAGGCGCTCTGCAACGCGGTGTAGCTTGCTCGCCAGGTTTCGAGAGGGTGCGTTTCTGGATGAGGTATCGAATATATTGCTTCCCCCTACTTATACCTCCCGAGGAGATCACGAATGTAAAATTAGAGAGATTAGAGGGCGCACGGAGGCTTTCGGACAAGTCGTTCTTCCAGCGAACCATACGAGACTGTAACAGGAAAGAGAGGTAATGACAGTGGCACGTAAAGTGTCCTCCGCCACACACCGTTGGGTGGCTTGCGGAGTATAAATGTAGATGTAGATGTAGAACGTGAAAGAAAGCGAAGTTTTACATGCAAACAAAGTGCTGTAGAAGGCATCAAAGTTGGGTAAGCCATTTTTTTTTCTCAGTTTCTCCACTTCGAGATGTATTAATGAGGCATTTGTGTTGATGTCCAAAAGGATTTTCTCAGTCGTTATCACTTCTTGTCTCCTAGTTCTGATTTTTCATTTTCAGTTTCAACCTAACATTGTGAGAGTCTGAAAAAATTACTTTTGTGAACGATTTCTAATTTTATTTCATTGGTCTTTGAATATCCTGGATTTAATAACATGAGGTTGTAATTACATATCGTTGAATCAAAAAGGTCACATCCACATTCATATTAACAACATAAAAGACATACTTCGTATCTATTATTGAAATGTACTTACCGTTTAGGTACAAACTAAATCTTCTTTAAAAATCCTAGTAGATAACGATCAAATTTAATTTTTGGAACACGACATGTTTTCAGACTCACTGACTAGTTTTGAATGTTGCTTCTTGTTCGAAAAATTACTGCAGACACCCAAACTGTAGCCATAGGATTACTTTTTCATTATGTGAAGTGCACGATTTTACATTTTTGAATATTTGAAGCAAGTCTGTACATCACTTTGACATATTACCGAGATCTAACCGAATAGTTGTGAAGCTTTTTTCAGATAGTATTTCGTAATACGTAACTGTAATATTCGCAGAAAGTCTTAGGGTACTGATAAAATTGGCTGTAAGGTCATTAATAAACAACATAAACAGCAATGGTCCCAAAACACAATCCTGGGACACACCCAAAGTAACGTTTACATCTGTCGACGACTCTTCATCTAAGATAACGAGCGGCGACCTCCCCATAGTTAATCCGAGGGGAGGGGCCACTTGCCTTCCCCCCCCCCCCCCCCCCCCCCCCCCGCCCACACAAAAAACACCCTGGAAACTGGAGTACAGAGTTTTTATTTATTACAGAATTCTCATACACTTCTAGAAGTGATTTCCGTAATTCCACAAAACCTCTCATTTAGCCAACTGTAGCTTTATGTGGCTGATCGCAGTTAGATAATACTAAGACCGTTATCATCTTATCTTTAGAAAATGTAGCACCAGACACTCGATTATGCATTCGTTGGTTAAGTCGCACTACCCTCCACAGCAGTGAGCACACTGCGCCACTGTGGAGTAAAAGAAGGCGGAAAAAAGAAACTCTCGTGTGTCATGCCAATTTCCTTTGTTGCTTTCTTCGAAATATTATTGCGCTTCCCAATTGTTGTGGAACAAATTCTCGATTCGAAGCTTCATTATAGGATTTGTTATTTTTGTTTATAACCAACTGTATCTACATTTCTGTTTTTTTTTCTACTTCAGAATTTTCGCATTCAGTATATGAATAAAACTTTCTTTTCTGAATATTTTACTGCTTTATTTCTTAACTTATTGATCACTTTGTTGGTTTCATGTCAAATTTAATTGTGAAAGGATATAGTTCTAGATCGTCAACTTCAAAGCTGTGTCATGTACATGATCATTTTCATAACATAAAAGGTTTAATATAAACAAAAAACACCGTGAAGGAGGTCACTTGCAACAGTGACCGAAACGTTTTACATATTGACAGTGCGGTTACAAACCCAGAAAAATGTCATTGGCTGAAAAGGTTTATTTTGAATTTAATCATGAATCATGCTTACCTTTCAAGTATCAAACTAGTCTACCTACAATAAGAACTAGCTCAGCGCCCGTTACTACGCTCGCGTAGACTGTATGGTCTGCGCATTTTTTTTATTTGTTTTTATTTAATCGAATTTGTATGTTGTTCTCAAATTTCAACACCTTCTTAAACTTCTCACGCTAATTATGGGGTTAGAAGCATGGTCTTTTCCGAATGTACTTATGGTAAAAAAAGCGACTCTGTTAGCTGCAGTCCAAAGTTTAACGCCTTTTGTGTTCTTGTGGTGATATTTCAATAGAAATTTTCATCTCCAAAACGTATTTCGTTATATCTAACCGAGAAGTGAAATATCAGTTTTCATAGGTTTGACTTCCGATTTTTTTTAATATGAAGAAAAAAAATTTTCTTAAAAAAATTTCATCCCCTGTTTTACCCCTTACGGATTGAATTCGCAAAAGCAGTGATATACTTATTTTTTATTTGTAAATCGAAATTTTCACAGATTTAGCTCTGAAAATGCTTACATAATGAAATAATTACTTAAAACGTTTCGTCTCCTACTTCGCTCTCTTATGGGGTCGAATTTCCAAAATCGGTGAAACACGCACTTTTTTTAAAATTTGGAACCGAGAAGTGAAATACCAACTTCCATGGACGTAGCTTTAAAAATGCTTTAGCAGTTCTTTAATAATGATTTATTTTAAAAAATACTTTCACCTACTATTTGACCCCCTTAGTGGTTAAATAAGGACATTGTGTATTACGTACAGGCTGAAATATTAATGAAACCAACAAACTGTAGGGACGGATTCCTAACTGGAAATAGAGGAAAACTGTCGTATAAGCATATGTGTCCAAAAACGGATGGCGTGTGTGCAACAGCAACAAATCGTCCCGGAACACAGTACAGAACTGCATTGCATCAACGTCACAACAGATGTTTTAAGTGGCATCGATTGGATTGTAGGTGATAGGGAGAGTAGCAATTGTTATGCAGGATACACATAATCGTACTTTGGCTTACACGATGTTCCCAGACCACTTGCTTGTAACTTGTACCAAGGTTCGTGTCAATATCCTGTAGAACCTGGTCCTCCAAATATGATGTACGCACAGTCCGCTGCCTCCCTGCACAATCGTCTTATCTGCAAGGACCCATGATCACATAAACGCCCAAAAAGGGCTTGAAATGTTGCGTGATGTGGTTGGTGGTCCGCAGCTCGTGGTCGTGCGGTAGCGTACTCGCTTCCCGCGCCCGGGTTCGATTCCCGGGCAGGGTCAGGGATTTTCTCTGCCTCATGATAACTGGGTGTTGTGTGCTGTCCTTAAGTTAGTGAGGTTTAAGTAGTTCTAAGAGCTAGGGGACTGATGACCATAGCTGTTAAGTCCCATAGTGCTCAGAGCCATTTGAACCTTTTTTTTTGTGGTTAGTGTATGTGAGGGTACTTGTTTTGGTATAGCCGTGCTGCCTCTCGACCGTTTTCCAACTGCTTGGGCGAACACAAACACCATCTCGGCTTGTTCCCGACATGAATACCGGACCATTCGGCTGTTTACATTATGCTGCATCAATCACGAAGACTGCAACACACAACGAACTCAAGGCACGTGGCCAGAGGAGATGTCATCCGCCACTGCCATCTGCTGTGGCAACGATGCATCTCCGGACACATGTTCGTAGAACCTTATCTCCTCCATTTTCAGTCCAGATTCCATCCCTGCAGTTTATCGGTTTTGTTAATGTTCACGCTGTATAGATTTATGTATAAACTAAATTAATTTATATAAAAATGGAAGTGTTTAAGTCTTGCTACCTCACCTTCACCGCCCCCCCCCCCTTCCCCCGCCCCACTGGAAAAAATTCTGCGGATTCTCGATGGTCCTCCCTATCACAAATCGTTTGATAATGAGCGTAACTGACGGTAGCGCCTGATATGTGCATGTTTGTGATGTAGAGATCAAGCAAGTCCAATTACAGGCAACACAGGGACCGGCCGTTGGCTGTGCACCCCCTCCCCCCCGGGCCATACGCAAGTTGTCGGCGCGCACGGCCGGCTGGCTGCGCGGTGCGGCGCGGCGCGGCGCGGCGTTGCCAGCTGTGGAGCCCGGGAGCCGTGCCCTGCCGTCCCGGCGGCGCCAGTACCTTGTTATTGATTCCGACGGCCGGCCTTCCTTCCTTCAGCAACACCGCGCCGCGCCGAGCCGAGCCGCTAGGCCTCGTGCCAGCGCCGCACCCACCCTCCCCGTTCTCCGCCATTCCTTCCCTTCCCTTCCCCTGCCTTTCCTTTCCCATTTGCTTCATTCGGTTCTGATCCACAGTGCTAGACAAGCTCCGCCGATCGCGAGCGACGGCCTGTGTTGTCACATTTGGTACAGGACCTCCAGGCGAACACAACAGATCGGAACACCTGTCGGGTGGGGATAAATGATACTGCGAGCAAAACGAAATCGGTATCGCTAGTAGCAAGCCTGAAATTAATCTTGAATGCAATGAATCTGGCTTCTGGCATTCCCACCTTTAAGACCCGCCTCCCCCTTCCCGGAACCCCCCCCCCCCTCCCCCACCAACCCCGTGCCAAATACGGGAAAAAACGCTCGGACTAGATATACTGTAGTTTGTACCACAGACACATAGTCAGAAAAAATCGAATGAAATCAGCAGAAAGTATAACCCAACAGTTCCAAAGTGCTTCTAGCAGTCCAGCTAGGTCAATGACTGTGTGTAGGCAATTAAAAAGAATGGAGTGATGTAAAGAGTGATGCAACTGGACAGTGGACGATTGGAAACCATTGATTTGGTGTGAGGAATCATGCTATGCCATGAGGCAATCCAAGAGAAGTGTTAGGGTTTTCTGAATTCCCATAGAATGTTAGCAAATGTCCCTCATATTCTACCAACAAACTATAGTCTGCCGCCTGATTTACCTAGAACAGAGCTTATGGAAGGTCCCATTTCATATTCTATCTAACTGTTACCCAGATGAAACTTGCTGGCAGATTAAAACTGTGTGCCGGACCAAGACTCGAACTCGGGACCTTTGCCTTTTGCAGCCAAGTGATCTACCAACTGAGCAACCCAAGCACGCCTCACGCCCCGTCCTCACAGCTTTACTTCTGCCAGTACCTCGTTTCCTACCTTCCAAACTTTACAGAAACTCTCCTGCGAACCCTGCAGAACTAGCACTCCTAGCTCAGTTGGTAGATCACTTGCCTGCAAAAGGCAAAGGCCCCGAGTTCGAGTCTCGGTCCGGCACATAGTTGTAATCTAGCAGCAAGTTTCATATCAGCCCACACTCCACTGCAGAGTGAAAATCTCATTCTGGAAACATCCCCCAGGCTGTGGCTACGCCATGTCTCTGCAGTATCCTTTCTTTCAGGAGTGCTAGTTATGCAGGGTTCGCAGGAGAGCTTCTGTAAAGTTTGGAAGGTAGGAGACGAGGTACTGGCAGAAGTAAAGCTGAGAGGACAGGGCGTGAGTCGTGCTTGGGTAGCTCTGTTGGTAGAGCACTTGCCCGCAAAAGGCAAAGGTCTCGAGTTCGAGTCTCAGTCCGACACACAGTTTTAATCTGCCAGTAAGTTTCATATCAGTGCACACTCCGCTGCAGAGTGAAAATCTCATTCTGTTACCCAGATATTTATATGAGTTTAGTGATTCCAATTGTTACTCAATGATACTGTGGTGATAGACTTCCATGTTTTCTCATTTTGTGAAGTGCACTATTTTATATTTCTGAACGTGTAAAGCAAGTTGCCAATCTTGGCATCAATTTAAAAACTTATCAAGTTGTGACTGAATATTCATGCATCATTTTTCAGACAGCACTTCATTCTGAATAATATCTTCATCAGCCAAAAGTCTCAAGTTACTATTAACATTGTCTGTAAGGTCTTGAATATACCAAATGAACAGCAAAGGTCCCAACACACTTCTTTGGAGCATGACTGAAGCTACTTCTACTTCTGGAGATCCAAGATAAAATGCTGCATCCTCCCTACCAATAAATCCTCAATCCAGTCACAAATTTCACTTCATGCCCCATGCACTCGTACTTGATCATGTACAAAAAAGAAAAAAAAAGTAAATTGATTTTGTGTTTGAGAATGTGTCGTTATTGTAGCCTAAGAATTATATGCACCTCAGTGCATTATACAGTTTCATTTTCTGTGACATATTTGTTACTGCCTCTTTTATTAAATTATGTTTAAGATTTTTTGAATTATTGCACAGTCATGAGGTTCATTTCACTTAGGATTTGTGGAAGGAAAATCAGCATATCTCTCTTTTATTTTGTAAATATAGACAGTATCTGACCGAAAGTGTCTGGACACCTATTGGTGGACTTTAATATGGGGTGTGTGCCTTTACCGGAGACACATTCAGTGAGGTGTCAACTTATGTGTAGAGTAATGGCAGCTCATTCTTTCTCAAGAGCCAAAACTAGAGACGGCAGGGTGTTGGATGATGGGGTCTGGAGCAAAGTCAACTTTCTGTCTCATTGAAAAGGGTTCAGTTGTGTTCAGTTTAGAGCTCTGGCGCAGGTCAGTCCATTTTGGGAATGTTTTTTCCTCAAACCATTGACTCACAGATGCTGCTTTATGACAGGGTGTGTTGTCAAACTGATGCCGATATAAACAGTGATCATCTCTGAACTGTTCCTCTACTGTATGAAGTACACAATGCTGTAAAATGTGTTTATATTCTTCTGTATTTAGCGCTTTCTTGCATGCAATAAAGGGACCATATCCTAACCATGAAATACAGCACCATACTGTAACATCACCTCCTATGTACTTCACTGTCTCAAACAATTAACTTCAACTTTTTTTGCTCTTCGTGTAATTGCTAGTCTTAGTAATAAACAGATCAGCCTCCTAATGTACTTTGCATATTTCCACTCAGTAATGTCTTATGGAAGAGTTTTCTGGGGTAACTCACCACTTAGACATAAAGAATTGATTGCACAAAAGAGAGCAGTGAGAATAACTAGTGCTGTTCACCAAAGGACATCCTGTAGGTACCTATTCAAGGAGTTAGGTATGTTAACTGCACCATCAGAGTACATATATTCGCTAATGAAATTTGTTATAAATAATCCACCTCAATTCGCAAAGAACAGTGATGTTCTTACATATAACACTGGAGGGAAAAATGTCCTTCACTGTCTGTTATTGAAGCTGTCAGTTGCTCAAAAAGGAGTACATTATTCAGCAACAAAAATCTTTGATCATTTGCCCAAGTGTCTGGAATGTAGCAGATTAAGTTTTAAATCCAGCTTAAAATCATTTCCTTTGGACAACAGCTTCTATTCCATGGTCGAGTTTCTATTTCAAAACTGGTAAAAAAATAAAAAAGACAGAGAGAGAGAGAGAGAGAGAGAGAGAGAGAGAGAGAGAGAGAGAGAGAGAGAGAGAGAGAGAGAATGTACCTCTAAATGTAGTTGCATGCGTAGAACTAAAAATTTCAGTAATATTAATATTAGCACTATTCATGTGTGTATGTATATCTTGTAATCTGATTTGTTCCACATCATATTGATAAAATAATCATGAATATGATCTACGGAACATGACATTACTAAATTAAAGTAAACTTTCTATATACAAAAATGATCCGGCAGACAGGTCGAGCAGCAATCTGTAGTTGTTTGCTGATGACCATGTGGTGTATGAGAAGGCGTGAAAATTTAATGACTGTAGGAGGGTACATAATGACACAGACAAAATTTCTAGTTGTTATGATGAATGGCAGCTAAGCTCTAAATGTAGGAAAATGTAAGTGATGCATATGGGTGGGAAAAACAAATCCATAATGTTCAGATACAGCATTAGTGGTGTTCTGCTTCACACACTCACACCCTTTAAATATCAGTGTGTAACACAGCAAAGTGAGATGAAATGAAATGAGCACATGAGGATTGTTATAGGGAAGGCAAAGGGTTGATTTTGGATCATTGTGAGAATTTTGGAAAAGTGTGGTTCATTTGTAAAGGAGACTGCATATAGGACACTAGTCTGAAATGTTCTTGAGTACTGCTCAAGTGATTGGACTAAAACAAGACATTTAAGCAGTTTGGAGGTAGGACACTAGATTTGTTAGCAGTAGGTTCAAACATCGTGTAAGTATTACAGAGATGCTTTGGGAACTCAAACTGTAATACCTGGATGGAAGGTGATGTTCTTTGTGAGGAAGCACACAAAGACTGATGTGGCTGCTTGCAGCACTGATAAAATTTGACACAAGAAGCAATGGCATAGGTGCAGCTGCAATGATAAGAAGACAACAGACTATACGTTTCATCAAAAGGAAGTGAGACTAGTTGCTGCAAAGGGCTAACAGACACAACAACTGGTACATGTGAGGAAGTATTCATGATTGAAAAAAAGCATTAAAAATTTCTTTGTCCAATGTCCTGAATGCAGTGAAGCACTGGGGGACACATTTTTCACAAGCAGAGTGATCATAAGGCAGAAATGATGATAGGTGCGCCTGAGATGGTGTAGCCTGAACAGGCCATGTAGCCATGAGGTTTTCCATGGTGGCCATAATAAGATGCTGCTGCCGGAGTAGTGGCTGAAGTACTGCAACCATGGATAAGTTATGCAAAAGCAATCACTGAAGTTGAATACTTCCAATAGTGTTCTAGCTCTGAACACCATAAAAACCACGGTTATAAGAAACTAGCTGTTTATTAAGTCATTCGATGACACCATTAGTACAATAGAGTTTAGGAAACATACACAAGACTGCCAGCTGGAGCTGTTACATGGCTTTTGTAGGAAGAATTTGTCCACCAGGGGCCATTTACTCTGGCTGCACATGATACAGGCATCAGATCAAAGTCAGCAGCTTGTGATGGGGGACCAGAGAAGCCAAATGGCACACTGCTCCAATGAGCATGGGTATCTACCAGTGCCATGGTAGTGGTGGTGGAGGTGCAGTAATGTGTGGTTACTGCATGAAGTTTCAAAACACAACCTCTAAAGAGATTATAAAGCACTTTATATCACTAAAAAGTGGTATAACTGCATACTGTGATGATTTTTTAAACATATTACTAAAAATCTTGTGCTGACTCAGTTGAAACACTGAGTTTTCTTTACATTCAATGACTTATGATGTACAGGGTATCCACAAATTAACTTTAAACTTAAGCCTTTAAGAACTTTAAAACTATACAATATATTAAAAAATGGTTTTCTAC
This sequence comes from Schistocerca gregaria, assembly GCF_023897955.1. Classification (NCBI taxonomy): domain Eukaryota; kingdom Metazoa; phylum Arthropoda; class Insecta; order Orthoptera; family Acrididae; genus Schistocerca; species Schistocerca gregaria. The sequence goes on from NC_064923.1 coordinate 302,376,000, forward strand.
ATGAGTCAAGATAACACATAAAGTTTTTTATCTTACATGTGACACAATTTAGACACAAAATTGAATTTGAAAAGCTGATAAAAATGGGATCCCACAGGAGAAAGCTCAGTGTGTGTGGCCTTGTTCATGCAGATGATGTCAGATACCCAAGTCCAATGAAATTATGAACATGGTATGGAAGGCAATCACCATCCCAACCGACTATTTGGGTTTGGATCATTTATGGAAACAGGTAGTATTCCCCCATGAAAAGAGGGCTAGCCACCCATGTATTTCAGATGCCAACTAGGACATTGCATGGCAGGTATCTGCAAGGACTCTGACAAAATCTGGGCTTATGGCAGCTAGAGAGGTGAAAATGAGGCAATCAACTGTGCACAGTGTCTTGCATAAGAGATTATGGCAGCTGCTTCAGGCATTAAAGCCTACAGACACTGCCAGCATGAACAGTTTGCAGTGGATAAACTACACAAGACTGATGCAAACAATGATGTTTTGGAAAAGATTTGTATCTGCAATGAGGCAATGTTTCATGTATCAAGGGAACTGAATTGTCATAATATTCACATATATGGGGTTCACAGCATCCTCAAGTTACACATGAAATGGAAAGAGACAGTCACAGGGCATCCACAGACAATTTCTTGAATTACAGACTAATTCCTGTTCTTAGAATATTTGCTTATAAATAAGACAATGGCTTGTAGCAAAACACAAAAGTTATTATTCTGCATTAGCTACCTTTTTGGCTTTGTGTAAAGAGAACACCAGGTTATTTAACAAATGAAGTTCTGAGTAAAACAGAAAAATTATATTTACATAATTCTGAGCTTTTGTTGGTATCAGGATCTACACCTCAGTATATTTTAATTCATTAGCTAAGTTTTCCATCAAACTTCCATATAATGACTAGTTTCAACGTTTTAATTCATTCTCAGACCATTATCTACATTAGAAGGTACAAGTTATTAACAAAACAAGGGAAATACAAAATCTTCAAACATTTTGTGTGGACAGATCACAGTAAAGCAATAGGTTTTCCATCATATACCTGCATATTTAATGTTTGACTGTACATAATACATTTGTTTTCACATCAGATAGGTATAACAAATTTATTTAACTGTATTGTGACTCTCTCTGTACATTCAAAATTTGACAGGCATCTTGTTGTGACATATAAAATTTTGAAAGGTGGTTTCAGTTGTTTGTTATATGTTCATATGCACTCTCTCTCCAGAGATCATAATGTTAAAACTAAATACATTCACACTGTATTGATAAAACTCTCAGACATTGTTCCATAATTTTATAAATTAGCAGTATGACATAAGCTAACTGCTTTATTAAATCATGAAGCGTTTTTAAAAAGAATTATGTATGAAATGTGAAATTAGGGATGCCTATGGACTGAAAGACTGGCAGAATTGTTGTATTTACAATCTTCATTTAAAATTACTAACAATAATGTTGTTTTTGCAGTTTATGGTTTTTAATGTGTATGTTGATCAAGTAATATTTACACTATGAGATGAGTTATACATGAGACACAGTAACAAAATTAATAGGTTGATCAGTAATGACGAAGGCGTGGAAATGTTGGAGACTAACACAAGATAAACTCACTGGTTAGCTAATATAGCATTTTCTGAAGCAAAAGAGACTACATACCAGAAAGGAATGAAATATATTCCCACCAATAACAGAAAGTAACATAGCTGATATAACATCTGAAATAAAAACAACATCTACACAAATGAAAATGACACACACTGAAGAAGCAGAGCTAGTGGTCAAGGCTCACAAACCAAATACAAAAGAACACAAAAAATACACCATAATGAAATACATGATAATACTAAACTAACTGCTAGAATTCATAGTAAGTTACAAGAAAACAAGAGCAGTAACAATAAGGGCTGATAAAGGTTGTAGTTATTGAAGATGATTATAATACATAAGTAGGGGAGACATGGGCCAGTTGGCATAAATTTTTGAGGACTTGCTTTGTTAGTCATGAAGTGGTGCAAGCAAAGGTGAGGTTGTGGCTCCATCAACAAAGTCAAACATTCAACGGTGAGAGTACCAACAAACTGGACTCTTATTGGGAGAAATTATTCATGGCCTGGGTGACTATGTTGTGAAATAAACATGTAGACATGTAGAATAAAGATGTATAATGTTAATAAAATTTGTTTTATTTAAAAAGCTTTAAAGAGTTTTCACATAAAAAAATTCAGAGGCTACTTTTCAACTAGCCAGGTAGGTTACTTATTTCCCACTCTCAATTGGCTTCAAAGTTTTGTTGTGGGTAATTTCTGAAAAATCTGTTTTTTTGTTGTTGTTGTATTTTACAGAAAAATAGAGGCTCACAAAAAAACTAATCACCACTAGGCAACTCATTATAATCTCATTTAATACCATTTAATTCCACCCCTGGAGTTGCTAACAACCTGGATTTGGCTACAAAGTGAGTCCATAAGATTGTGCAGGTGTGTTGCATCCAGGTAAAGCCACTAACTGAGCATTTGATCATGCAATTGCACCAAACTGAGTGGATGCTAATGTTGGTGTTTTCCAACATGACCCACAGATTTTCTATGGATATATGGAGATGGTATCTGTTCGTTTGGACATGTCCGAAAGTACAGATACAATCTCCATACATATAGTTAAGGCTAACCGGCCATTGGCTTTCTTCTTCTGTGCTCTTGTACACACATTGCCCCAACTCTTATGGGACTCAGTCAGATTGTCTGCATGAGTATTGAGTGTAGTGGGCAGGAGCACTATGAATGTAGTGTGTGGACATTAAGTTGGGAATGTGGGTCTCACAGAGAGCGTGCAAGGGATAAATCCCTGCAGTTGCACTATACTCTGTGCCCTTGGTGGCACAGATGTATAGAGCATCTGCCATATAAGCCAGAGATCCTGGGTTCAAGTACCGGTCGAGCCACACATTTTCAACTGTCACCGCTGATGTATATCAATGCCTGTCAGCAGGTTAGGGTATTGATTTAATTATAATTTGATTTTCTATGGGGTTCAAGTTGTGTGATTTTGCAGGCCAGTTGAGAAGTAATAGGGTGATACTGTTTAGAAAACAAATCACATATTCTGCCAGTCCAATGTGAGATGATTCTCTCCAAATCTTCAATGCATGCAGTTCCCATCACAACATTCTCTCAGTAACAAGTTGGGCTGGATCTTTATTCACTGCCTCCACCAGTTCCTGTTGCATTTGGAAGCAATTCTGATTCACAAGCTCTGAAATACATCTCTGGTCCCTCTCAGTCAGGAACTTTCACTGACCATAATTCTGATGCCATGTTTTGCAGCCTTGAGTGTTACACCACTGCTTATAGACATAATGAACAGTCCCCTATAAAACACCAACAAATCCAACAACATCTACATCTGTCTACGTGATTACTCTGCTATTTACAATAAAGTGTCTGGCAGAGGGTTCAATGAACCACCTTCAAGCTGTCTCTCTACCGTTCCACTCTCGAACAGCATGCAGGAAAAATGAGCACTTAAATTTTTCTGTGCGAGCCCTGATTTCTCTTATTTTATCATGATGGTCATTTCTCCCTTTGTAGGTGGGTGCTAACAGAATGTTTTTGCAACTGGAGGAGAAAACTGGTTATTGAAATTTCATGAAAAGATCCCATCACAACAGAAAATGCCTTTGTTTTAATGATTGCCACTCCAATTCACATATCCTGTCTGTGGCACTATCTCCCCTATTTCATGATAGCACAAAACGAGTCAACCTTCTTTGAACTTTTTTGATGTCATCCGTCAGCCCCACCTCATGTGGTTCCCACACTGCACAGCAATACTCCAGAATAGCGTGGACAAGCATGGTGTAAGCAGTCTCTTTAGTAGACCTATTGCACCTTCTAAGTGTTTTGCCAATGAATCATAGTCTTTGGTTTGCTCTACCCACAACATTATCTATGTGATTGTTCCAATTTAGGTTATTTGTGATTGTAATCCCTAAGTATTTAGTTGAACTTACAGCCTTAAGATTTGGGTGACTTACTGTGTAACCAAGAATAACTTCACATTTTTCTTATTCATGGTCAATTGCCACTTATTGGACCATACAGATATCTTATCTAAATCATTTTGCAGTTAGTTTTGGTCATATGATGACTTTACAAAATGGTAAATTGCATCATCTGCAAACAATCTAATGGGGCTACTCACATTCTCTCTTATGTCATTAATATAGATCAGGAACAATAGAGGGCCTATAAAAATTCCTTGGGGAATGCTGGAACAACTTCACACATGATTGCCCCTTCTTGGCTCTCTGTAATGTCCCTACATTTACCCTTGTTTACGTACAACGTCTGCTTGAAGCATAAACATCTCACTGTTCACTGTTGTCCTACTGTCTTGCTCACATGGGAGGACATGGCTCAATTGCTGGCCCATCTGTAAAGGCATAATGATTCTTCTGTGCATGCACCCTGGGTTGATTAATTTTTTATCTGGTGAGCTTAAGTCATCAGGAGATTTGTATTTTCAAAGAGAAGTACCCAGAAAATGAATCTTAGTTATAACTATTTCCTTAACAGTTTCCACACTAAATCTGTGCTTTTCATCAGTCCATAAAGCATTTCTTCACATTAATGTTTTGTACATCATCTTATCAACCTCCATGGTTGACTGAAACAGTACTTTTACACAAAGTGCAAAATTATTTCTTGCTTTTGCTATTCTAATTTCAGAAACTGAATCTGAGCTTTAGTTTTGTCAATAACTACACACTTTCTTTTTTGCATTTCTGTGGAAGGTTTTTATTGTACCACATTAAGTAACATAATCTGTGATTCTAAAGATCTAAAATCACACTCCTAAATGAGGTAACCTGAAGCAATAGGCAATGCACATGAAAATCGACAGACTGCTTGCCATGTGAAATCATTACATAACACCAACTATAAACATTAAAAAAATCACGTGTTATTCATTTTGGTTTAATGAAAGAATGGGTTTTCTTTATTGGGGAAAGGACAAATTTCTTCTAGTTTGCTGTGTATTTATTCAAGTTTTACAAAAATTGTTTCTTTCTTCATGGACAGTTATGGAGGTGTTACTTGATATAAATGTGGGGCAAATTATCATTGCCGTGCCCACTGACATCATACCTAAATATTCCAACATGTTCCAAGGGGATATCAAAAACAGAATGCATGTTATATAATTCCAACACAAAAACAAAGGATTGTTACTTGACATAAGTGTAGGGCAAGTTGTCATTGGGCATAACCCCACACTATACCTAACTATGCCAACATGCTCCATGGGGATGTCAAAAACAAAACTGATGTCCAACAATTGAGAAGAAACAAAAGATTATGACACATCCATGCAACAACAGTTAACCACACTTTCAAAAGATGCTGTCAGTAGCACCTCAATTTGATCTGTGTGTTCACAAGAAGAAAAAATTTATGATGAAAAAATTTACTCTCCAACCAGAAAGGTGGTGAAACACGGATCTTCACTTCATGGAGCTTCCAAGTAAGCTGTTACACTGGATGGTGCACCTTTACATATACTCCTCGCTAGCACGATGACAATGTTTTAGCTCCACAGCCACAAGAAATAGATGCTGTGTGCCAACTAGCCCCTTGTGCCAAATAACCCCAGTCTCCTCTACTACAGTTTTCTTTTTTTTTTTTTTGTAGAGAATGACAGTGTAGAAATTGACAGAGACACAACCAAATCAGTTCAAGCTACCCTTCAGAAAGAGATTGATAGCATGTAATCTGTGTTACTTCCACATGAGAAATGAAGACTAATTAGCCTGATTCCCAACTTCCAACCTGTCAAAGCCTTAATAAAACTCAGAAGTATGTGTATTGTTACTGATGGAAGAGAGGCTCCAGTTGCACAATTAAATAAGTTTTGTATAAAAAGCTAGTGCACTAATGCAGATTTCTGATCAACTGTAGTGTGTCAAGTATTGTATCTTTTGGAAATGAAGCTAAAGTTCTGGTAATCACTGATGACATGCTACTAGTGTCATTTAAGATATTAGAAATTTAATATGCAGTGTACAATGGGAAAGGGTGAACTGATAGAATTTCTAATTTATTTAATTTACATTTGATGCGGAAGTGTGCCGAAAGAAGCATATTTTGGTGATGGGCACTTGCCCCTCTGCCTTACTAGTGGGCATATTTATTAATAATATAGAGACAGTGCTGTTTCAGAATAACTCACTTTTATCACAGAAGATAGTTATGTACAAACGCTATGTAGATGATACATTTTTTGTAATAAAGGGAGAGGAGAAGGATCTGCATATCCTGCACATCACATTTAACCAGCAGTATCACAGTATTAAATGCACTTTAGAGAAAGAGTGCAAAATCAAAGTTAATTTCTTAGACTTAATGGTTAAAAAGGCAGAAAATAAGTTGAAATTTTCTGTTTATTGTAAATCAACAAACTTATATGCAAGAATAAGGGATGACTCCAACCACCCACCACAACATAAAAAGACATATTTCTTTGCTATGGTAGCTCACCTACGTAAGTTTCTGATAGATGGAACAGAAATACAATGCGAGCCATATCTCCTCAAACATATAGTAGTAGCCAACGGTTTAGGAGAAGCTTAGTTCCACAGATTCTCAAAGAATATAAAACTGGAAAAAAAACTTATGTCGAAGGGAAAGGTTTATTACATTGAAATATTGTGGCTGTATTATGGAGAAGTTAGCACATACTTTCCATAAGCTGTGCAAAATAGCATTTAGAACAGCAGTTCAATTAAGATTTAAACTAAGGCATGAAATTGTACAAAATAAGAAAAGTATTATGTATATGGTGTGTATAGATTTCAATGTGAAACAGGTCATCAGTTTTACACAAGCCCAACTAGTCAGTATTTGATAACTAATTACAGGGAACATATCAGCACACATAAAAGGACTGTGTTTGGCTATCATATGCAAAGCACAGAACGTGCAACAGATAGTACTGAAAATATTATGATAATTTTTCATGTAGCACCTAAACGAATGAAGTCAGACAATCTTGAAGAATAGGAAATATATAAATGAAAGATAAAGAATCCAGACAAATTCCTGGATGGACAGTATACATTTAAATACAATAAGTTTTTGTTCTTTTTAAAATGACTCATGATTCAGTAAATCAGCTAGTTTATGACATATCATTAATTTATAAAATTATGCAGTTATGTCTGAGACCTTTATCAGTGCAGTATCCACGTATTAAATTGTAACATTAAGATCTCAGTAGAGAGAGAGTATATGAACACAGAATAACTAACTGAAGGCACCTGTAAAATTTGTGTGCGTAACCAACTAAAGAACCCCATTGAATTTTGAATGTACCTAGACAATCACAGTACAGTCAAACAACGTATTCATACTGATCTGATGTGAAAACAAATGTATTATATACAATAAAACTTTACAAATACAGATATTTCATAAAAATGGCATGTTAAGTTGCAGACAGACACAATTAAAAGAGACTTAAACACAGATTTCAGTCACAGCATTCATCAGCAAAAGAGATACACACACCATTCATACACACAAGCAAACACGCCTCACACACACATGATCACCAACTCCAGCAGCTTGAGCCAGACTTACCTGGAGTTTCCATTGTTTGATATTTCATAAGAAGATTTATTGCACTACTGTAATATGTGCACACAAAATGATTGAACATTTTATATTTAATGTGTTCTTAATAGCATTGTACCTTCTAATGTACACAATGGTTTGAGAATGATCAAAAATGTTCAAAATTTGTCACTAACAGAAACTTTATGTGCAACTCTGACACAAATATTAACTAATAAATTACAAGAAAAATAGTCCTGTTGGTATATTCTGTAAGGTTTAAGAGTTGAGATTGTGTATTTCATAACATAGTAAACCAAAATGTTAATGTGTCATTCATCCATGAATTGCGGCTTACCTTCATAACAGAAAGCAAGGATCATTAATGAAGGGTATTGCAGAACAAAGCTCAGTAATGGGGACAGAATTTCAGAGAGACCAGAACACGATCCATAATTGTTCATAAACTTCATAAAAGGATCATTAATGAATGGCACTGCAGAACAAAGCTCATTAATGGGGATGGAATTCCAGAAGGATCAGAACAGCATCCATAACGGTTCATAAACTTCATGAATGAGCCCTGATGACTAAAGAACTGCTCAAAAACTGCAATATTTGCTGGTGACATCAGAGTATTAATCAAGGGCATAAACTCAACCCTGTCACACACAGACCAGGAGGTAGATGAACAATTATACAATTGTTTCACAGAAATTTAAGCAAATATTAATCTCATCCAAGACACATTTTTTTAACTTCAAAATGTTCTTTCCACACCAACAGCTGTTATTTTTCAAGGCCACAACTCTCAACACATCATTCACGTGGGACTCCAAATTTAATTAGCAGCTTGCAGTGAAATTCTGTCAGATGCAATTGCAGTACATTTGCTTGCATTTGCATTTTTAAGAAGTCTGGTACTGCAAATCCTTTTGTAAAAGGCAACAAAGCTCATTTCTAGTTACTGGTTTCATTCTTTGCAGCTTGTAGTTTTTGTAGTGTAACTTATCACTGACTGCAGCATAACAATTGTGTAGTTTTGAATACAGTGACATAGCCTCCCATGCTTGTATTTTCGTATCTAACAACATAAAGTGATGTGGTATCAGTGACAGTCACAGTACAGAAGGTTGTGTGTGTGATTTTAACAAGTTTGGTACTGCAGATACTTTTCTAAAAGACGACAGGGCTCATTTTTTCCATCTACATGACTACTCTGCAGTTCACATTTAAGTGCTTGGCAGAGGGTTCATCGAACCACAATCAACTATCTCTCTACCATTCCACTCCCGAACAGCGCGCGGGAAAAATGAACACCTAAACCTTTCTGTTCGAGCTCTGATTTCTCTTACTTGATTTTGATGATCATTCCTACCTATGTAGGTTGGGCTCAACAAAATATTTTCACATTCATAAGAGAAAGTTGGTGACTGAAATTTTGTAAATAGATCTCGCCGCGACGAAAAACGTCTTTGCTGTAATGACTTCCATCCCAATCCGTGTATCATATCTACCACACTCTCACCCCTATTATGTGATAATATAAAACGAGCTGCCATTTTTTGCACCCTTTCGATGTCCTCCGTCAATCCCACCTGGTAAGGATCCCACACCGCGCAGCAATATTCTAAGAGGACGAACGAGTGTAGTGTAAGCTGCCTCTTTAGTGGACTTGTTGCATCTTCTAAGTGTCCTGCCAATGAAACGCAATCTTTGCCTCGCCTTCCCTATGTGGTCTTTCCAACTGAAGTTGTTCGTAATTTTAACACCCAGGTACTTAGTTGAATTGACAGCCTTGAGAATTGTACTATTTATTGAGTAACCGAAATCCAACGAATTTCTTTTGGAACTCATGTGGATCACCTCACACTTTTCGTTATTTAGCATCAACTGCCACCTGCCACACCATACAGCAATCTTTTCCAAATCACTTTGCAACTGCTACTGGTCTACAGATGACCTCACTAGACGGTAAATTACAGCATCATCTGCGAACAACCTAAGAGAACTGCTCAGATTGTCACCCAGGTCATTTATAAAGATCATGAACAGCAGAGGTCCCAGGACGCTTCCCTGGGGAGCACCTAATATCACTTCAGTTTTACTCGATGATTTGCCGTCTATTACTACGAACTGCAACCTTCCTGACAGGAAATCACGAATCCAGTTGCACAACTGAGATGATACCCCATAGGCCCGCAGCTTGATTAGAAGTCGCTTGTCAGGAACGGTGTCAAAAGCTTTCCGGAAATCTAGAAATACGGAATCAACTTGAGATCCCCTGTCGATAGCGGCCATTACTTCGTGCAAATAAAGAGCTAGCTGCGTTGCACAAGAACGATGCTTTCTGAAACCATGCTGATTACGTATCAATAGATCATTCCTTCGAGGTGATTCATAATGTTTGAATACAGTATATGCTCCAAAACCCCACTGCAAACCGACATCAATGATATAGGTCTGTAGTTAGATGGATTACTCCTACTACCCTTCTTAAACACTGGTGCGACCTGCGCAATTTTCCAATCTGTAGGTACAGATCTATCAGTGAGCGAGCGGTTGAATATGATTGCTAATTAGGGAGCTATTTTATCAGCATAATCTGAAAGGAACCTAATTGGTATACAATTTGGACCTGAAGACTTGCCCGTATCAAGTGATTTGAGTTGCTTCGCAACCCCTAACGTATCTGCTTCTAAGAAACTCATGCTAGCAGCTGTTCGTGTTTCAAATTCTGGAATATTCCATTCGTCTTCCCTGGTGAAGGAATTTCAGAATACTGCGTTCAATAACTCCGCTTTAGCGGCACAGTCGTCGGTAACAGTACCCTCGGCACTACGCAGCGAAGGTATTGACTGCGTCTTGCCGCTTGTGTACTTTACATACGATTTCTTCGGATTTTCTACCAAATTTCGAGACAAAGAACTTTGCATTCTTTTTCCGTTGCCTCTGCAACAGCGTTTGGACCTGTTTTGTGTACCATGGGGGATCTGCTCCATCTCTTACCAATTTATGAGGTATGAATCTCTCAATTGCTGTTGCTATTGTATCTTTGAATTTGAGCCACAGCTCGTCTACATTTGCATAGTCAGTTTGGAAGGAATGGAGATTGTCTCTTAGGAAGGCTTCTAGTGACACTTTATCAACTTGTGATCACTAATCCCTGTAACACTCATGATGCTCTCTATCAGCTCTGGATTGTTTGTGGCTAAGAGGTCAAGTGTGTTTTGACAACCATTTACAATTCGCGTGGATTCGTGGACTAACTGCTCAAAATAATTTTCAGAGAAAGCATTTAGGACAATCTCAGAAGATGTTTTCTACCTACCACCGGTTTTGAACAAGTATTCTTGCCAACATATTGAGGGAAGGTTTGAAGTCCCCACCAACTATAACCGTATGAGTGGGGTATTTATTTGTTACGAGACTCAAAGTTTCTCTGAACTGTTCAGCAACTATATCATCGGAGTCTGGGGGTCGGTAGAAGGAGCCAATTATTAACTTAGTTCGCCTGTTAAGTATAACCTCCACCCATACCAATTCGCACGGAGTATCTACTTTGACTTCACTACAAGATAAACTACTATTGACAGACACAAACACTCCACCACCAATTCTGCCTAATCTATCTTTCCTGAACACCATCTGAGACTTCGAAAAAATTTCTGCAGAACTTATTTCAGGCTTTAGCCAGCTTTCTATACCTATAACGATTTCAGCTTCTGTGCTTTCTATTAGCGCTTGAAGTTCAGGGACTTTCCCAGCACAACTACAACAATTTACAACTACAATTCCGACTGTTCCTTGATCCAAGCACGTCCTGTATTTGCCACGCACCCTTTGAGAATGTAGCCCACCCTGTACTTTCAGGAGGCCTTCTAACCTAAAAAACCGCCCAGTCCACACCACACAGCCTCTGCTACCCGTGCAGCCGCCAGCTGAGTGTAGTGAACTCCTGACCTATTCAGCGGAACCCGAAACCCCACCACCCTATGGCGCAAGTCAAGGAATCTGCAGCCAACACAGTCGCAAAACCGTCTGAGCCTCTGATTCAGACCTTCCACTCGGCTCTGCACCAAAGGTCCGCAGTCAGTTCTGTCAACGATGCTGCAGATGGTGAGCTCTGCCTTCATCTCTTAAGGAAGACCAGCAGCCTTCACCAAATCAGATAGCCGCTGGAATCCAGAGAGAATTTCGTCAGATCCAAAGCGACACAAGTCATTAGTGCCGACATGTGCCACCACCTGCAGCTGGCTGTACCCTGTGCTCTTCATGGCATCCGGAAGGACCCTTTCCACGTCAGGAATGACTCCGCCCGGAGTGCACACTGGATTTCTTCCCCTCCTTCGCCGCCATATTCCTAAGGGTCCCCATTACGCGCCTAACATTAGAGCTCCCAACTACCAATAAGCTCACCCTCTGTGATTGCCCGGACCTTGAAGGCTGAGAATCATCCTCTGAAACAGGGTAGGCAGCTGCATCTGGCTCAGCCAGAGACAGTGCCTGAAACCTGTTTGTCAGACGCACTGGGGAGGCTTTCTGATCAGCCTCTGGGGACGTCTTTCGCTGCCTGCCATGCCTTGAAACGACCTCCCAATCAACCACAGGCGAGGGCTCAGCCCCACTGCGAGCAGCAACTGGGGCAACCACCGTGGCATACCGATCTGGGGACAGATGGGACGAGGTTGACATCCCCGTGATACCCAAGTCCGGATCCCCACAGTGGTGCCCATTGGCAACAGCCTCTAGCTGCGCGACTGAAGTCAGCGCCGCTTGCAGCTGTGAGTGAAGGGATGCCAACTCAGCCCTCATCCGAACACAACAATCACAGTCCCTGTCTACTCTAATCGATGTTGAACAACAGTTACTGAAACACGAGTTGGTGCCTAGATAACGCAAGGGAAACGCGCAAAGAATATCTGAACTAACCTGTACAAATGCCTAACAAATGTGCTACAATCTGCCTGAATTTACGATTACAGTAGCTAAAACTCGAAATTACGCCTCCTATACGAAACTCACACGCAATTTAAGTAAGAATCTACGAAGTAAACACTAAAGTGTGATGCTACAACTCTCAAATACTATAATATGCCCGAAATTTATGAATTAAACAATGCAAGTACCCAAAAACATGCAAAGAAATTAAGAATTCAGCTATGTAACAAATAAGTAAGCTAGGGGTATACGACTTGCTGCTGCAGCTGCTTATCCAACGACGGCAGGGACCACACTGGCTGTGACCAACCGACACTGGCTGTTCAAAGCAAAAACAGAAGACGGATGACTACGCGAATTTACACTATTCAGGTACTAAAGCACGATGCTACAGCTCTCAAATACTATAATACGCCCAAAATTTATGAATTAAACAATGCAAGTACCCAAAAATATGCAAAGAAATTAAACTATGTAACAAATAAGTAAGCTAGGGGTATACGACTTGCTGCTACAGCTGCTTTTCCAACGACGGCAGGGAGCACACCTGTTTTTATCATTCAAACTGTAGCAGAAGGATGGATGGAGACAGTGCCTGCTGTGTGCAGACACAGGAGGAGCTGACCATAGTTCACGAACAGATGAAGATGTTGTTGGCTACATCTGCCATCTGCAGTCTGCTGCCTTTGGGTATAGTATCAGTGGGGAAACTGACATACTACCTGAAGCACCTCAAATGTTGCTTGTTTTGATGACAGACTCCACTGCTGAGAGATGTTCCAATTTACCCAATGCAGTCGAATCTCACTCACTACAAGGTGAGCGGCAGGTCATAAAGTATTCATGTTGACCAAAATGGAGGCTGAATTCGAGGACTGTTTCATCTGGCCTTGCACAATTCACCATATGAGCAGCCACAGTGTACATGCCAGGATAATGTTTCTTGTTTAGCTCTGCTAGCACCTCAGTGGAGATGTGTTGTATTTTTTCTTTGTGACGAATCCTTTATGAAAGCCAACCAGAAAGGTAGGCAACCAAGTTCTGCTCAGTTAAATGGCTCAGTATTCTATCACACACCACTTTCTCAAACACTTTAAAAATGACTGAAAGGAAGGATATGGGTCTGTAATTATATATGATTTGCTTATCTCCAGTTCTGTAGATGGGTGTTAGAATAACAAATTTAAGTGTGTAGGAAAAGACACCTCAAGTCGTTGATTGATTATAAAGCTAGCTTATAGGTAATCCCATTGAGGCAGCACAAGCTTTTAATATTCTGCTAGAACATTGTTTTCCCACCTTTCCAAGACTTTCCCCCCTATGTGCTATCAGGTATTAATTAGTAACCTCTTCTCCTTCCCTCCTCCCACCATCAACATAAGCACCTAACTAAACATTAGAATGAAAAAGAATGTTCTCCAAATACTAATTTTTAAAATGACAAAAAATTAATAATACATAGTTTTTATAGATGTTTTATAAAACCATAAACTAATGAGTCAGATATCCTGACAGAAATATTAGATCATGTAGTGCTACCCATACTTAATAAGTGTCAATCACTTGCTGAGAATAGGCTTGAACAATTTTATTTATGTGAAATAACATAATGAAAAGAATCAGTTGTTACAGGTGATTTGTCAACATATACCAAGCAGAGTACAGAGTGAACATAAAGTAAATGAGTAAGTAATAAACATTAACACAGCGCTCCAAGTGGTGGACACAAACTTTGTGGTTAACACCATTCATTTGTCTCCCCACAGCCAGTCAAATCGCGCCACAACTACATCTCTGGGTTGTGCAAACTGAGCTAATGCACGTGACCACAGCAGTCCACATGTGTAGCAGTCACTGTAACAGCCCCCTTGGTGAAAGTAGAGTGTGGAATGTCTTTTTCTGGAGTGTTCTGGGAAGAGGACATGTCGCCCAGAACAGATGGTGCTCGTAGGTTCTATGTAGACTTCTTGTGGTGGCATGGTTAGAAATCGGAATGTCACATTTTCCAGGCATGCACTATTGACCATAAGGTTGGTGAGGCCTCCTTTAAAAATTAAGTGTCTCTCACTCTGCTAAGAGACATAGTGGCCTGTTCTCTGTTCACTGTGATGACCATCACGTAGTGGTTGCAATGGTGACTTGATGCACTCTGTATGTAAAAAGACATGAAAACAACTGCTGAAATCGTCGTGCACAAAAGTTGTTGGGCAGCCATGCTTGAGGGACTTTGTAGCTTTGATGTCATTTACTAGTTTCTATAACTTGTGAAGGAACTCCAGTTGCTTATCCATTTCTGACAGTAGACTGGCATCAACTATCTCCCCTGGCAGGTGCAGAATCTCACCATAAACCAATTTTGCTGCCGAGGACTCTATATCTGATTTATATGTGGCTCATTGGCCGAGCAGGACTGTGGACAGTGCAGATGTCCACCACGTCCCATCACATATTAGCACAGCCTCCAGCATCCGATGCCAATGTTTCACCATGCCATTGCTGACTGGATGATAACTGGTCATCTTGTGATGGATGTAGCCATCAAACTTTGTGAACTGCATGAACAAGTCTGACTCAAACTGTCAGTAGTGCTAAGGAGTGGAAAACTGAACCTTGCCAGAAAGGTTGATGTGAAAGTGGTGGCTAGCATTTTCGCAGAGATGTTGTCTGTAGGTACTGCCTCAGGCCATCTCATATATACCAATCATTGTGAATGTATAATGTTGGTGTCTGATGGAGGAAGTAGTCCCACCATGTCAAGATGAATGTGGACGAAGCTTGAAGAACTCTCTGATTGGGGAATGATTTTGAAAGCTGCAAGTTCTCATCCGCCGTGGCCGTTCCTACCTATCCCGGGCCACACAAACAGCTGAGATATTGCCTTGACTGTCGACTGGACTATAGAGTGACAAAGATTATGTAAGGCATTGAACGCCGGCCTACAAAATGCAACAGGGACGAAAGAGTGTCATCTACCATGTGACACCTCAAAATACAATTTCTTCTTCTCACTGAGCATGTTGACTAGCTGTAACTTAAGTGCTGCAGTATCATCAGCTATATGGTGTGCAGCCCGGGATCTTCTTATTGCACCTTGGCAAGCGCCATCACGTTCACAAGCCATGAGACACTAGCCACTCCAGAGAGAGAGTCCACAACCACATCAGTGATGCATGATATGTGGCGAATGTTTGCACTGAACTGGCTAATAAATTCCAATTTGCCATACTGCTACAGGGAGCAAGTGTTGCTGTGTTTGTTGAAAGCATATGTTAAGGGCATGTGGTTGATGTATATCATGAACTCTCCCTCCTCAACCTGCAGTTGGAAGTACTTGATTGCTTGATATACAAAAAGTTTCCAATTTTATGTGCTCCATCTCTGCTGAGAAGGTGATAGCTCATGCAAAAAATAAGCCAGCAGCTGCCATGTGTTGTCCACCCACTGTTGGAAGGCTGCACCAATGGCATTTAATTGACTAATGCTAGTGGAGATTCGAGCCTGGGGTGCACCAGCAGTGCTGCTTGTGCTAGGCTCTTTTTGGTTGCTTCGAAAGCCATTCATCTCCTTGGTCCACTGCACACTATAATGTTCTTGAGCTTGGGACCAGCCAGTGTTCTGTTCAATGGTGCCTGTTGTTCTGCAGCATGTGGTAAATTCTGGCAGTAAAAACTGAGAATTCCTAATCATCTACAAAGCATTTTTATTGCAGACAGCTTAAGTAGCTGCAATATGTTTTCAACCTTCTCAGTGAGTGGTAACAAGCCAGCTGAAAATATTTCACAATCTAGGAATTCAACTTCAGGTTGCTTAAACACACATTTTGCCATGTTCGAAAGCAGGCCACACTTTTTGAAATGCTCAAAAACTTCTCTCAGGTGCAGGCAATGTTAATACTTAAATGATGAATACATTAACAGGTCACCCAAATAGGCAAAACAGAAGTTCAATCCACACAAGACAGAGTTGAGGAAACAGCTACCAGGTCGTAAACCTGCTCTCATGCATAATAATTGCAGTCTTCAGAATGTTGCCATAGGAATCTGAGTACATGTTTCTGTGCAGTTTACAACACTGAATATAGTGGCTCCATGCAGCAAGTGGTCATAATCCCTTAACAGTGGCACTGTGTAACAATCAGGCACAGTTCACAAGTTGGGCGATTTGTAATAGTCACAATGGACACCAGGCTCCTCCCTTTTTGGATACTACTCACAGTGCACGCACCCACAGGCTGCTGGAAGGTCGGGTGATGCCTTCTTGCAACATAGTGTTGAATCCCACTTTTTCAATGAAGGCACCGTGGAGCCAATCTTTTTGGCCAGGAAGACAAGTGGTCCATCTGTGGTTTTTGTGGGATGGACTGTAACAGTCAAAATTTGCTGTGGCATGCCTGGAGGTCTTGTTAACGTTGGGAACTCGTGCAGCAGTACACGGTACTCCTCGTCCACAACCTGTATGATTTTGATGATGTATGTTCTAGCGTCATGACGATACCCAGTGGTCGTAAGTCTGGTAATATTGTCCACTAAGAGGACATTTGCCACATCCACCAGGAGCTAGTAGTGAGCTAGGAAATAATTGCTTCGGCCACATCCACTACAGTAAAATCCCATGTGAATTGATGGTGGAGTCCCAAATTCAACTCTTCACACCATGTGCTGTACGCCACAATTCCTAAATTATTTGCAGTAGGCAAGCTAAATTTAGTGAGCGGTCTGCAACAGTGCAGTGATGCTCTTGACAGGATACTAAGGTCAGACCCTGTGCATATAAAATACTTCTGGGATAACACTCTGCTGGTGCCAGGATGTAGTTGGGCAGCCGGTGGCACGTACAACTGATTGCCGTTTGCATTTTGGTAGCTGCAGGAGCTACTGTACTTTTTAGTCTGCTCTCCGAATCTTCTGTGGCACCATCAAGTTGGTGAACCAGCATCTGATATAGACTGTGAGTCAGGGAACGGCTCCTAGATCACTTGCACCTACAGCGACTAGGACCTACTCTTGACATCAAGGCGCCAATCAGCATGCTTAGAGAATTAAATTCAGTGGACACATCATCGTAATCTGCACTGAGACGGGAAGGGTCATAGACATACCACTACCAGACATTGGCACGGCACTACGCTATGGCTTCTTGTATGCAGTCAGCCAGTTACTACAACAGTGTCCAGACACACGTCTGTATGTGATGCGACAATTGCCTTTACCTGTGGCAACAGATGGCTGCTCCATAATGTGGACAGGAGATCGTCCGGCACAGCTCTGGAGTCCACCTTGCTGTGGAAGTGACGCAAGTGCCGGGATGGTTTTCTATCACCTATGTCTTCCTGAGTCAGCACTTGTCTGATAACAGTCTTCCTGCATGCTGTGTCTCTACAAGCAAGCTCAGTCTTTAATATTTTGTAGGCGTTTTCAGCCGGTCAAGCTGTGATTATATTCTGGACTTTGGAAGCATAACACTGATTGAGCTGACTCACTATCAATGCAAATTTAGTCATATCCACTGTAATCCCAGCATAGCAAAAGCTGGTCTTGACCTGGGCAAATTAGATAACTGGATTATGTTGCCAAAACCGTGGGAGGCAAATAGCTAGTCATAGTACTGCAGGCATTTCCATCCTGTCATCAACATTATTGCAGACTAGTACTCTCTACACCGATCACATAGGGCTCACCACTGATGGGAATATTAGATCATGTATTGCTCCCTGTTCTTAATAAGTGCTCAGTCACAAGCTGAGAATACGCCTAAACAGTTTATTAACAAGAAATAACAAAAGGGAAAGAATCAGTTGGTATAGGCAAATTGTCAATACACAGCAAGCAGAGAACAGAATAAACATGAAGTAAATGAGTTACAACTCCAAGGAGTAACTAACATACATTACCACAGTGTTCCATGGAGCAGTCACGAACTTGGCAGTTGACTCTATTCATTCGTCATGACAGAGTCACTCAACTTGTTCCACAACTACATTTCTGGATGGTGCGAATGGAGCTAACACTTCAGTCACAGCATTCGACATGTGTAGCCACTGCTAGAAGACATTTGGTGCTACGTACTGCTAACAACATTTTATTTACAGAATGATGAAGCAACTCTCAGTGTATCATGAGAGCTACTACCTAAAATTACATCTCACAAAAGAAAGCTGGCTATCCACATGGAGGATAGACACTTGTTACAGAACATGCTTCCTCTGCACCACTCCTCTCCCTAGTGACACTTGCATCATCCACACCCTGCATCCCCATTTACAATCAGTCAAATACTGTGTAGGCACTACAACAGTGGAGGAGCCATTACATAGTTACTGTTGTGTTGTGCTGTCGATTAGTTCATTTATTGTTGCAAAGTGAATAATGCAGCAATGTCTGATCCACTGCAGGAATTATCTACAACTTTGAGAAGATGTTTTTATCAGATATTTAAACATGTGTGATGTGTGTGCCTCAGTTTTACTGTTATGGATACAAAGTACAAAGTATGTGTGTGGTGAACTGACTGTGAGTGAGATGTTCATACATTCGTTTCAAAAGTTGTAATTGCCACCACATTTGTCATGTGTCAGAGCTAATATTTCAAGAAAAATGTAATTGTTCATAAATCATGCAACAAATATTACAACCTTATGAAACAGTGATAATAGTAATGATCTTTTAAAAACGATATAGTTTCATGATCACTATCAGAACAAAATCAAACCTTTTTGTATTTGCCCTTCATAAAATTTCCTTTTACCCTTCCTGGGGTAATTTTATCCCCAGGTTGGGAACCACAGTGCTAGAAACATCACCATAGCAGCAGAATTGCTACTTTTTAGTGGCATGCTGAATTCTGTAACTCCTTAGGATTATATTTCTGAAACTAATGTCTTTTGTTGGTGTATGCAGTGTCTGCTTAAGTAAATCTAAGTCACCAGTACTTGATTGATTATTACTGGGTGCAGCGTTTGTGGCCACTATGGGGAAGTTGTCATTGAATTTGGTGGCTAATGACCAGAAAGTGTCATGAGTTTTGCCAGAGCTAATTTGTGGGGCGCTCAATCTCATTTCGGTGTTTAGTTTTGTTTGTTTCTTGTTTGATAATGTTCCAAATAGTTTTTGCCTTACTTATAATGTGTTTTATTTCTTGTGCGTAGCACATGAGATTTTCTTTATTAACAGTTGAGTGGAGGATATGACAATACTTGTGCTGAAGGAGTTTCACATCTTTACTATTGCTTTGTTTCTTAATTATAAAGAACTGTCTTTTCCTAGCACAAACAGCTTTAATTCGAAGAGTGATCAATCCCATATCATTGCTTCTGTTCAATTTCGCTGTATTTGTTTTACAGAAAACAAGACCCACAGAGCAGTAGGAATACGTTTAAGAAAGAGTTAAAATTTTTCATCAACACTGCCAGCTTCACAAGTTTCAATCCAGCACATTTTTCTCTCTCTAAATACTGTTATAGTCATTTTTTTATGATTCTGTGAAACAATATTTTTCTTCTGATTTGTACCTACAGGGTGTCAAGCAAAGGAGTCTCTGATTTAAAAATTAAATATCTCGAAAACTGAAATCAACAGATAAGTGCGCCAACCAGTATATTTATTGTGGAAGCTCTAACGATTTTATACACAAGTTTCGAAATAGTTTAAAAAGCCGGTAACAGATGGCACTGTAGGCACAATACACAGTGCCTAGAAGTAGTGTGCTGTAGATCAGAGTGAACAGTTCCACAACTGAAATGTGAAAGAGGGTTAACTCACAGAAAGAAAGGGTTGACATCATGTATTCCATTGAACAACATATTTTTCTGGTACTGGAATAACACAACTTAAAACACAGCCCTGTGGCACAAGGTGCAGGTTTAAAACATGATCTAATGTTCCACATGGACCATTAACAAGCTCTTCACCGAATTCTAACAGACAGGCAACATAACTGATGATCTAGTGCGGAATGATGGCCCACCCAGGACAAACTGTAGTTACTCCTGAAACTGTCACACCAGTTTCTGGAATTATTATGCAAAACATAAGGAAATCTGTTGAAGGAATTGCAGCAGAGACTGGTTTGAAGAATTCCACCAAGCAGAAAATACTGAGATAGTTTCCATCGAAAATCCAAGGCCACCAGGTCATACCAGTCCAAGCTGTGTGAGAGGGGGCTGACTTTGCAAACCACATTCTCACAGTGATTGATAATGAAGGATCCGATGTTTGGAACATTTGGGTTCACAGATGAAGCACACCTCCATCTGAATCAAGTTGTGAATAAATGAAATTGGTGCTTCTGTGGTTCCAGAAATCTCCATTTGTGTGAAGTGAAACCCCTGTATTCTCCCCAATTTGCGGTCTGGTCTGTGGTATGCTGCTGAGGCATTTTTGGCCCTTGTTCCATGTGAGCAACAACCACCAGTGAATGTTAACAATGAAATTTTGGAACAATTTGTCACCTCACAGCTATTATTGGAGCACTGGTTCGTGCAAGATGGGGCCAGACCACATAGTACCATGTGCCACACCACATCACACCAAACATGTGGTTCAGTTTCTTGATGAATACTTTGAGAATAGAGCTGGATTATTGCAAATTTATTGGAGCTGGGATGGCTTGGCCTCTGTATTCGCCCAACCTGCCTCCTTATGACAACTTTATGAGGGCACATTGAAATACACTTTCTATCAGAACCACCCCGCCATACTGGAAGAGACTGAATCAGCGACCTGTGTGGCATCGGAATCCATTTTCATTGACACACAACAGGATTCACATTTCATTGTTTGTTTGCATCACCTCTGTACTGTGAGTGGTGGACATTTCACAAAGATTGTGAAGTGAATGCAAAAACTGGTTGCAGAGCACATGTTTAATTATGCACGCTAATACTGTATGAACTGCACAGCATGCAGCGCCATGTGTTATCAGCCTTTCAAACAATTTCGAAACCTCTTTATGACCTCTGTGTAAAATAGTTACAGCTTTCACAATAAACATACCTCCTTTTGTGCACTCATCTATAGATCTTAGTTTTCAAAATATTTAATTCTGAAATCAAAGAATCCTTTGCTGGACACCCTGTGACTGGTCATTAAATTTTACTGTTAACATTTGACCGTCATAGTCAGAGAAACCGATGACTATTCGTTTTATAGTTAAATCATGGCAGGTTGCTGGGTCCAAAAATAAACTACCAATAGCTGTTGTCCAGTATGTTTCATCCGCGTGGGGAAATTCACTGCGAAAAATTATCCAAAGTTGAACATTAAAATTACTACGTGCATCTGTCAGTAATGCCTGACAGAAAATCATGTTAAAAGTTTCCACAAACACCGATCCTCCAGTCAAGTCTGCATAACCTTATTAAAACTGTCTACTTGCTTTAGGATGCTTAAGACAGTTCCTGCAGGTGGCCTGGAAACTGTCAGAACTATAAGCTTGTGTCTTTCCTGATGTATTATTGTTGCATAGCATTCAGAGAGCTGTTCAACAGAATATTTATTGACCTGAAGGCCTTGCAACTTAATATTATTTTTTGAATACATATAGCGTGTCCCCCTTTTCCTGTTATTGGTTCTCAAGTAACACAATCGAGAACAACCTATTCAATTTCAGTGATTTTCATGTGACCCATAGCAAGTCTGTCAAAATTCCACCTACCTTTTCATTTTTCTGAATGGAAATGAGAAGTTCACCTTTTTGATTTAAAATGCTTCTTATGTCTTGGTGGAAGAAAATAAATGCATTTTCTTTAACCTCCTAACGTACCTATTCCTGTCACAAAACTTTCGAAACCTTACCTTTTTTTTTTCTATGTAATTCTACACTTATTTAAACATTATATTGCTTTGGTAACTCAGTCTTATGTTTATGTTAAAAATCTAAGGAGATATTGTAGGGGGAAATGGATAACAGGTATTATCCAGAGATATCTTGGACTCCTCACAAATCCCTGCAAATAATCGTTACAACACAGAGTTTATTACAAAGATGAAATTTTTTTATTTAGAGATACAAATCAGAACGTAGATAATGCATAAGTATGAGAACCACACCAGAATGGTATTAGAAATCTGTTTTTGTATGGTGTGATGCACAAGGGGACAGTAGTATCGTGTTTCTCTCTGGAAGTGTTTCCCACAAGCATCCTGCTTCTTGGAGCAAACTGTAAACACTCTTATTAGATCGCTGTTTTTCTCTGTTAGCTCGATGACTCCTGGGAAATGTCTTCCTATCAACTGAAGAGGGTGGGGTGTTTGTTTTGGTCAGGCTGGCTTAGGAGGAATGACACTCCCTTTGCATTTCCCAATTATTTTTTCTGAGGGGGGTCAACCTAAATTCCTGTGAGTCCTTTTCCGTCAATACACAAAATAAAAGAATTCCACACAGAAATTTAAAACAAATGGAAGAAAGATCTTCTTTTAGGATTTCTTGCCTTCCTTTCTGGGCGTTGGAAATGATGCCATTCTCTGATCAGCTCGATCGACTCTTCCCAGCTGATCTACTCTTCCCATTGTGCTGTCGTAGTCACGCAAAAGCTTTGGATTCATTATTTTCTTTGACTTTCCCTCAGACTCCACCATATCCACAGTGTGGATGGTTGAAAGAAGTTCCACGTCTCTCTTACCTTTCCAACATAATGCTAGAACTTTTTTCCTCGCTTTTCACCTGCTATTTCCCCCTTTTGTAATTTTTTTATTTTGGAGCGCTTGTGGCACCGCTTTACGTGTCATTTTTACTGTTTTGTAACTATCAGTGGACTTCAAAATTAAGAAATCTGCTACTGTGGGCATGTGTCGTTAGACGGTAATCTTGCTTCAGGAGTGGTTTTACAAGTGTCAAAACAACTTGTGACGACACTGGAAAAATCTATAAAGTATGCACCCAGTTTTGTCTCGTTTCCCAAGTAAATAATCAGGGATCACATATCTGCTACATGATTCGCATGCCATGTAGAATTTTATTCCAAATTTTGCTATTTTCATCAGGATATGATGTGCCCTTGTACTAAAGTGGACTTTCATCCACTGTAATGTCCAGTTCAGAAAAATAAGAAGTTTTTAATTTATTTTCATGGTGCTGGTAAACTGGACAAATTTTGTTCAGCTTAGGATTTGTGTGATTTGCAGCTCAGCAAAATGAAGATACTTTTTGATTTCGCAGAACCTCCTGTAAAACATTACGTCATTGAAAAATGGAGTTGATATGCTGGCTCGACCTGTCCGGTATCTCTGCAATTCAGGTTTCTGAACAACACTTTGCAAAATGGTTTGAGAAAGGAAAATTCGAAGTTCTTGACATGGTGGCAAAACATTACATCCGGTGGTCGAAACACCATTGGCTGTTCTCACATGTATCATTTCCATTAAATCCTTATCAAAAAAGTGTTCAAATATTTTAAGTTCATCACTGGCAAAAGGAACTGTGTAGCTGGGACTAGTAGTAAATGGAAACGTTGATGGAGCACAAAACATGTCAGATACTCACTTGAGACCAATGTATGTCGGTGTCTTCCTAACCTTCTTCCTCACTTGAAGAAAGTTCAAAGAAGTAATAACCAGATTCAGAAACAAGGTCTTTCCATTGCTCTTCCTCACTGGAATAATCACTATTCATTTTAGAAGATGACAAGTACAGGAATAATGCAACAATTGCACCAAAATGCGATGAAACAACATGGCAATGTTGCAACAACTTTACGAGCAAAAGCCAACAGCAATACACTGTAACAAAATGCAAAACTGCAAAAATCACTAACTAGTACAGCACAAGTAACAACAATGTTAATAATCTGGATACTGGTGCTAACTAGCAGCAGGGAAAGAAACTAAAACATTTGTAATTGTGATACTTGTGCAGAGATGCGTACAATTTGAGGTCTCAGTTATCTTGGGATAATATTTCTCAGCAAAACAGTTTAATCTCAGTTACCCTGGGATAATCAGTTCAGAGGTTAATATCCTTGGCTTCATTGAAATTTCTGTATTTTGTAGTAATAATAGCAGTTTCAAGTGCAGCTGTATTTATTCTGTGGCCCTGTCTTTCAGATGAGTTTATCCTAAAAAAGAATTACTGAATTAGTGAAAATCAATGGAATACAGTGATACTGGGTTGCAAATGGCTGACATGTAGCTAGTTTTGCAGCAGTGCTGTGGCATACCTGATCAAATTCCAAAGCTTCCTCACTTCGGGAGAGGCTAAGCAACTTACACACATGCAGAACACATGCAATATGGATATCTGTCAGATAGTCTACATTACCTGAGCTTGCCTACAAGCATGATGAGGGCTGGGCACAGGCACCTTTGCCCAGTGGGGTAGTGTTGGAACAGCCTGTCTAAGGAGATTGCACACAGACAACTCTGCATACAACCATACAGTCCAAATTTGTTGTCATGTGACATTTCTCTCTCTCTCTCTCTCTCTCTCTCTCTCTCTCTCTAATGCACCAAGCAGTCTAAGTGAGGAATATTTTTAGTACTCAAGGCAGTTGGTATGCCTACAATGCAGTACTACAAAGCTGTTTGAAGGAGACATACTATAGGGCCTTGAAGACATAGTCGCTTCATAGTTTATATAGCTTTCTTGGAACACTTTCTGTAAACACTAATAACAAACGTAAGGTCAATAAATGTTGCATTGAGTTTCTATTGATATAAAAATAAAGGAAGGTTAAGGTTTAATGTGCAACTGCTGATGAGGTCATTCGTGACAGGGGGCAACATTGGATTGGAGAAAGAGGGGAAGGAAATGCACTTCAAAGAAATGTTGTTCTTATTTGCCTTAATGATTTAAGGGAACTTTGGAAAACTTATTCAGAAAGGAGAGGTATGGGTTTGAATCATCCTTTTCCCAAATGTGGGTCTAGTGTGCTAACCACAGCCCTAGCTGCTTCTAACAGTTGAAAAAATACTATCTACAAACCAGAATACCTCCACTCTCCAATAAGATAGATGCTGAAGGAATGTGAGATTTTTTCAAAAAATAAACAAATAAATAAATAATAAAGCACAATGGTAATTATCTGTAAAATCTTTTATTTTCTCATTCATTGAATGAAATTTTATGTTTGTTGAAAAGCAACAAACGAAATTGAAATCGTCATTGTGTTCATTGTATATAATCCAAAAACAAATCATATATTTAAAAAAGTATATCATATACATTTAAGTCAAAATTATGATGGGATTGCTCAATTTAAAGACAGATCATTGTATGTCATTAACATTTTCCATTATCAAATAAAATCTGCCATTTAAGTCTAAATATAAAAACTGAATGAAATATTAAATTTACTGTACACGACTGTGGAGAAAAGTCAAGCCAACAGGAAGACAGATAAAAAAAAATTCTTCAGTTTCCAGATATATATATTTCATTGCACTTGTATAATGGATAATTGGAGAAGTGAGGCGACAATTTTTTTTGTAAAACAGGATACTATATATGGTAGTTCTGATCATTACCAGCAGTACCTATGCCACATCATATGAAAACTGAAAACATTATAAATAAAAGGGGGAACATGGACAGAGACTCCAGAGAACACCATCAATCATAACAAGATATGAGTGTGTAGGAGAGCAAGATAATGACAAACAGAGAAGAAGCCTGTTTAAGAAACTACATAATTGTATAGAATTAGTCAACAAAGAAGGGGGGGAAAAAAAACAGATCTTAAGATGTCGTCCATAACATATGTTACTGATGTAACACAGTTACCTATCAGTGATTTCTATATATATCATGCAATGCTAATTCTTTCCTTCTGCATTACGACAGACTTTTTTTTTCTTTTTGCATCTGACTTTTAATATTCTTTGCTCTGCATTCAATAACCCTCTCACTTTTTGCTAGGTTTGGGTTACCACAACTATCTCGAAGCATTTTTATACTACAAATACTTGTTCTTTACAAAACATAAACAGTCAGTTTTTATTATAATCAACTTGTCACAAATAGCTGACAAAGTTCTGCTCTGAATTATTTGTTATGTTGCCAATAAATAACTTTGTTCTGATCTCTTTCAATTGTGTGCTGAAAAAAATTTACTTCCATAGGCTAGAGGTGTGTATTCCTGTTAGCTTAGTTCATTCCATTTCTCAGCCAGCACAGCCTCCTGGTCTAATCACTTTTGTCAATTGCAGAAAAGAGAATATTTCTGCTGTAAAGTCACTAATTTTTTTTTTACACAAAATCACCCAGCTTCCAGGAAACATTACTTTTGCTCTTACAAAAGCTAAAATATATAATAAAATGCAAATCACAACATGTCTCCCATAATATTTTCAGCAAATAAGTCACAGTCTCTTCAAATATATTTGCATGTATTTCACACATGTTAATTTTCGTATCAACAAA
Organism: Schistocerca gregaria; assembly: GCF_023897955.1. NCBI lineage: Eukaryota > Metazoa > Arthropoda > Insecta > Orthoptera > Acrididae > Schistocerca > Schistocerca gregaria. The sequence goes on from NC_064923.1 coordinate 302,402,918, forward strand.
ATATACAAAAATATGTTCTTGTCACTGCACACTTCTAAAATTATTCACATAGAAGTCATTCCTGGTTACAGATATAAGCTAGCAGCAAATACTATATCTCTTTTCATTAACTTGATACCCTCACTAAACTTGTTTTCTAAATCAGTATTACCGATATTCTTTGCCGCTTGACACAGCTGCCGAAGAATTTCCTCAAGGCGCCTCATGCATCTGATTATACTTCCTGTAGACATTATAAACATATCACTATTATAGCTGTAAGCAATCACACTATCATACTAAAATCTAATTTCAGTCTCAACAATGATGCCAATTCATAAAATCTGTTGAATATTATGATAGAATTTCAGAGAGATGTAGGGATTTCTAACTTGCTTTAAATGTTCATAAATGTAAAACGGCGCACTTTACAAAATGAAAAACGATTGGTACCGTGGGACTACAGTATCAAAGAGTCACAGCTGGAATCGGTAAACTTATACAAATACATGGGTGTAACAGTTTGTAGGGCATGAAATGGAGTGATCGCAAAGGCACAGTCGTGGGTAAAGCAGGTCATATAGGTCGTGCAGGATACAGTGGCCAATCCACAGTGACCAGTTTTCATCCAAACCTCGGGCCGAGCTCATTCTTCTGTTCATAAGGGGAAGCTGACAAGTGTTTTCCACCTTTTGGCTGGATGGCAATAAGAGAATCAACGTGCTGCCCTGCAATCTTTCTCAAATAATTTTACAGAAACTACCCAGTAAAAAAAATTCATTTTTGCTTCACTTGTAGCTTAAATGTCAAGTTCACAATGATGTGCCCATCATTCCATTAATGGTCATAGTTACTGTGATACTTACATGGCATAAGACACTATGCGGAATTCGAAAAAGTTTGCAGTGAAAAATAGTGGTCACAATGATTCTCTGCATTTAGGACATTTCACATAATATGTTGGTGTGTATGAAAATGAGTTAACATATTGAATTTTTATTTAGATTTGGGTGAAGGTTTCACCGCTCTCGAGAAAATCGATCTATGTAGTGCACTCATTTGCGATCGCTCTGTACCAGCAATAAAGCCAGAGTGAAATACCCACACCATTCCTCATATTTCATAAACAGTTTGAGGTACTGAAATGAGATTTTGTCAAATAATCACACACAAGAGGAGAGCAGTTTGCTGGATGATTATTATGCAAAACTTCATTATCTACCTCATTATTCGACTAACTACAGATTTCTCCGATGAAAGAAGTAATTTTTAAGGCCTGTCAATAGCTGATGAAACAAGAAATGCTATGGGTCTTGGAGCAATGTAAGTGTTGTCATTACATGTTTATTTTGTACCAAGGATGTGCTTTTTCGTAAGATGCTGACCTTACTTTTCCTTAGTTCCTCACTTAATAAACCACTTTTTCAGAATTCTCTCACAATTGTGTCTCCACAAAATGTTAGTAAGGTGAGACTGTGTAAACTCTGCAGCATTTTGGCAAAAGATGCAAATTTTAACATGGCAACAAGAGGAATGTGTAGGTTCTACTCAAAATTCCCCATTTGTGACACTTCTCTGAAAGTTACAAATGATTAACACACCAGGCAAAAATAAAGTGCTCTATTTTCGATGGTATTCTTTTTAGATACTAACTGAAGAGGAGGTAACAGATCTTTCTGAATGGTCACTTAATATTTACAAAAAATGTAATTGTAGGCTTCGGTTTAGAATGGCACTTCCCTCCCCAGTGCTCAGCATTTCCACTCCAGTGCCTGCCTGCAGACCCCAAAACTACTGCTCTCCCTATGTGTGACCTGCCGTCTGTGCATCTACCAACCACAGTATTCTGCATGCACTATAGATTTCGGTTTACTGGTGGAATTCTAGGGAAATGCAATCAGTCTACAAAGGAGATTGCTCACAAATCAGTCGTGCGACCCATCCTAGAATACTGTGCAACCACGTTACACTCCTATGAAATAGGACTAACAGAGGTTCGGTAAGTGTTTACAAACAAGGACATCACAAATGGTCACAGATTTGTTTGACCTGCAGGAAAGTGTCACAGAGATGTTGAAAGACCTGAAATGGCTGACAGTTGAAGACAGACCTAGTGTCACAGAGATGTTGAAAGACCTGAAATGGCTGACAGTTGAAGACAGACCTAAACTATACAAAAAAGCCTACTTATGAATTTTCACAAATCAGCTTTAAGTAATGAATCTAGGAATATAATACAACCTGCTACATATTGATCCCATAGGGATCGTGAGAATGTGATTGAATTAATGACAGGATGCACAGAGGCATTTAAAAATGGTCATTCTTCCCACTTATTCAAAAACACAGCACGGTGTACAGTGTAGGTCTTACTCATTACTATGATCTCAGAAGGCTTTCCTCTCATCATTCCTTGGGTAACCTATCAAACCTCCATCTAATTTTTCTGCTGGTTTACTATTTCTCTGACCCTCAGTTGTGTTTATGAATATTAATGTACCTGTCACTAGGGAATTCACTTTTCTCATTCTGTGTGTGTTTCATTACATGTCTTTATTACAGTTGCTTTGACTCGAGACATCTCGTTAACCTTCTACAGAAAAGAAAGCATTTTATTTTGATCTTCATTTCATGCTCCAGACCATTCCACAAAATATGGAAAGTTCTCTTTCAATTTTCTAGAACTCCTTCCCCCTTCATCGCTTAATTCTCTGCTGTATGGTAATGCAAATTTCTGAAAGCAATGTGGCTCTGCAGCTGTTATATTTTCCCATGGACATCCAGCTCTACTGGATGGTTACTTCACTTCAGTATACTATTTTGGAGGTAAAATGGCCCCAATTTGAATCTAATGAAGATGGGGAACAACACATCCCCCCCCCCCCTTCCATTTACTCAACATCGAGTCGGAAGATGGAGTTTTAGACCCCTTAATTGGGCATGTTAGAGAACTTGAAAAAAGAAGTGAATACACTGAAATTAGTTATAGCGGAAATTAGTGAACTGCAACATAAAATCAAATAGGCATAATGCAAGAGTAGATCTAATAACAAATCAGAAAGTAGGACTGCAGGTGAATTGCTATGAACAGCATACAGAGCACAATAGTACAAATAGTAGCACACAATGAAGAGACTGTCTGCTGAGATAAGAGACATTATTCAATTCATCAAGGGAGATGCAAATTTCACTGTTACGGGAGACTGGAACTGGTAGTAGGAAAAGAAATACGGAGAAAAATCGTAGGCGAACATGAAAGTACGGAAAGGAGAAACTGTCTGGCAAGATACTACACAGAACACAATTTAATTACAGCAAACACTTGGTTCAAGAATGATGAAAGAAGATCTAGATATACCTGAACATTTCAGGTAGACTACATCAGGTTGTTCCAACCTGGGTGTCCACTTGTGAGCAGTTAGTCACTCAAGGGTACAATTGGGAAGGGGTAATCAAACAACTGATGTGCACGATCAGTCAGATGGTTGTGGCATATGCAGTCTTACTACACTGGCTGAGTGTATGCAGGCAGGGGGGGCCAAATGGCTCATGCATGCAATAAGGCCACCTGGCAGGTAGGCTATGCTACCTGTGCCAGCCTGTGCATGAGCTAAAGAGTGCCCAAGAGCACCACTGCATTATGGGGCACTATTAAAACAGCTTTGATTATGTAATTGTACAACCGAGACTTCAAACCCAGATTTTAAACTGTACATTACTAGGGGCAGATGTGAACAGCAGATTAAAATTGAAGAAACTGTAGAAAGATGGGGAAATTAAGGGGGTGGGGCCTGGATAAATTGGAAAAACCAGTGGTGGTTGTGAGTTTCAAAGGGAGCATTAGGCAATGACTGACCAGAAAAGGAAATGGAATACAACAGAAGACAAAAGGAAATCTTAGAGAGATGAAACAATGAAGCCAGCAGATGATCAAATAGGAAAAGGAAGAAGGCCCAGTAAAAATGATTGAGTGCACACAAAATTTTGAATTTAGTGATGAAAGAAGAAAATATAAAAGTGCAGCGAAGGACATACATACATCTAAAACTGAGAGTGGCAGGAAGAGAAAAATGAGAAATCAAGAATGGTTGTAAGAGAAATGCAAAGCTGTATAAGCACGTATAACTAGATGTTGCCTATATCAAGATTAAAGAAACCTTCGGAGACAGAAAAAGCAGCAGTATGAATATCAAGAGCTTACATGGTAAACCAATACTATGCAAATAAAGGAAGACTGAAAGATAGAACAGATATATAGAAGAGCTATACAGATGAGAGAAACTTTAAACAATTTTATGGAAAGAGAACAAGAAGTAAATGAAAATGAGATAGGAGATGTGATACAGGAAGAAGAATTTGACACAACACTGTATGTTGCCAGGGGCAGATGTAGACTGTCCATTATTTACAAGGTATACAACTTTACTTCCACCATTTTTTCCCCAACATTTGAGGCCTTAATGAAACAAATTGGTTACATATGCATCATTCAAAGTATTTTACATCACTGGCCACTACTATCTTCCATCTTTTGAGCATTGTATGAATCCCACATCGAAAAAATCATCTTTTGAAGCGATCCACGAATCAATCCAAATTGTGACTTCTTCATGAGAGCGGAAGTGTTGGTCAGCCAGGCCATGCACCATTTATCTAAAGAGGTGATAGTTAGAAGGAGCAATGTCTGGAGAATAGGGCGGATGGGGTAGGACTTCCCATTTTAACGTTTTGACCTCTTTTGCAATTTGGGGTCAAGTGGTGTCGTGCACCAAAACTACTTTATCGTGCCTCTTGCTGCATTGCGGCTGCTTCTCTTTTAATGCTCTGCTCAAATGCATTAATTGTGTTTGATAACGAGCACCTTTGATTGTTTCACTTGGTTTTAACACCTCATAGCACATGACACCGAGCTGGTCCCACAAAATGCAGAGCATGATCTTGGAGCCGTGAATATTCAGTTTGGCCGTCAACGTGGAAGCATGGCCGGGATATCCCCATGATTTTTTGCATTTAGGATTATCGTAATGAACTCATTTTTCGTCCCCGGTCACAATGCAACATAGAAATCCCTTCCTTTTTGGCCTCTGAAGCAACTGTTGACAAACACACAAATGCCTTTCAACATCTCTTGGTTTCAGTTCATGCGGGACCCAAGTTCTTCTTTCTGAATCATGCCCATAGCCTTCAGACATTCTGAAATGGCTTGCTGTGTCGACCCACTAATCGTGCCAATTGTTCTCGAGTTTGACGCGAGCCTTTATTCAGCAATGTGTCTAATTCTGCATCTTCAAAAACAGTCTATCTTCCACCACTATGCCAGTGTACAACGTTAAAATCACCATTCTTGAAGTGTTGAAACCACTCGTGACACATTCTTTCACTAATAGCATCCTTACCATATGTACTTGAGAGCATTCGATGAGACTCAGCCACTGTTTTTCTCATATTGAAACAAAACAGTAACACCTCCCACAAATGACGAGAATTAGGCTCGTAAACTGACATTTTCAAGCAAGAACAACTTTATGATGCAGACACAAATCAACTAATGTTTGAATGAAGTTATGTTGACCTAGGTCCAAGCTAACTGCCTGATGTCTAGGATCCATTTTTTTTACCGCTACTTACTGTTGTCGCCATCTATTGGCAAACGGTGGAAGCAAAATTGTACACCTTTTATTGGATATGAATTGCAGAGTAAAAGTGAAGAAACTGCAGAAAGCTGGGAAAATAAATAAAGCTCCTGGAGTAGATGAAATTCCCCCATAATTCTTGGAATCCTTGGGAGAACCACATAGAATACAACTATTTTAGCTAGTATTCAAAATTTATGAGGCAGGTGAAATGCCCTAAGACTTCACCAAGAATATAACAATGCCAGTTCTTAACCACAAGTCTTGGCTGCAAAGTATTGACACAAAGAATGGAAAGACCAACAGAAGCCAAACTAATGGAATATCAGTTTGGGCTTCAGAGAACTGTAGGAACAAGTAATACAATATGTCCCTACAACTCATCTTAAAAGATAGACCAAAAGAAGGTAAACCAAAGCATTCGTAAATTTCGAGAAAGCCGAAACACACTCCTCGAAATTCTGAAGATAGCAGGGAGGCACAGCTTTTCTTCATTTTGTGCAGCACCCTGACTGCAGCTGTATGAGACAAACGACATGAAAGAGAGTGGGGATGGGCTGCAGGCTATTTGTTCAATGATCAAGCAGTACAGGATACAAAAAGAAATCTGAAAAATAAACTAAACTTCCGGGAGAGGGAACAAAAAATTCTGAAGGTTGCTAATGACATGTCAGAGACCACAAAGGACTTTTAAGAGCAGCTGAACAGGACGGATAGTGTCTTGGAAAGAAGTTTTAAATGAGCACCAACAAAAGTAAAATGAGGATAAAACATTTTAGTTATGTAAGGTGATGCTGAGGCAATTAAATTAGAAAATGAGACACTGAAAGTAGTAGATGAGTGTTGTAATTTGGAGAGTGAAATAACCTCCAATAGCCAAAGTAGAGGAGATAAATATGCAAACTGCCGATAGTTCCTGAAGAGAAGAAATATTTCAACATCTAATATACAATTAATAATTGTTACATAATACATAATAATAAGTGTTACAAAGTGTTTTTTAAAAGTATATGCCAATACAGAAGTGGAAAATAAACACTGCAAACAAGAAGAGAAAAGAAGCTTTTGAAATGCAATATTATAGAACACTGCTGAAGATTAGATGGATAGATTGAGTAAATAATATCCACAAACTGAATAAAACTGGAGAGAAAAGAAATTTCTGGTGCAACTTAACTAAAAGTAGAGGTAGATTGACAGGAGATTTCTTGAAGAATCACAGAGTACTTAATTTGATTATGGAAGGTAGTGCGGGGTCAAAATAGTAGAAGACCAAAGCTTGCTACAGTAAACAGGTTCACATGGATGTACATTGCAGTAGTTGTGGAGAAATGAAGAGGTTTATGCAGGTTAGAATAGCAGGGGAAGTTCCATTAAACCAGCCATTGGGCTGAAGATGATGACGACGACATGTTTTTTTGAAATACACTAATGAATAAATCTATTCACAGACAACTTTCCTTGCTCCAGATCAGCTTACAACTTATCTTTCCAAATGACAGGAAGCATAATTTGTGTTTGGAGAGCCAAGGGAAATGAAGAGAAACTTTATTTTCAACAGCAAGAGACATGAATACTTCTTTTCATTATTTTTGTGTGTGTCACGTTCCATTACAGGATATCAATCACCCCAATCCTCTCTTTTGTGTCTTTTACTGCCTCCATTAAGATGGACTGTATAATAGACAAGCATAAACATCACTGCTTCTACTCATAGAGTGCTGAAATTCCATTTGTCACTTATCATCAAAGCAAATGTTGAAAAGATAATTGATGTCTATTCTTTTTCCAACTGAAGGGCATGGCAGAATAAAGAGCTAACCCATGAGAGCATAGTTTTGAGCTTTTGCATGTCGTATGTTTGATTAAATTTGTGAACTATAAATCACAGTGGACCTATAACTACTTATTCTAAGAACAGTTACACTATTCATTTAGCTATATAATCTGTTAAATGGGTAAAAAATTGTTAATAAGTTCTACAAAATTGTTTACTTGCTGCACTATCCCAGCTATTGTGGATTACATTTTTACAGTATTACAGAATATTTTAATAACAATATTATGAAAAAAGATAGTTGCTACTCACCATAATGCAGAGATGCTGAGTCGCATATAGGCACAACAAAAAGACTGTCACAAAATAAGCTTTTGGCCACCAAGGCCTTTGTCAAAAATAGAAAACACACACACACACACACACACACACACACACACACACACACACACGGGTGTGTGTGTGTGTGTTTATTTTTGACAAAGGCCTTATTGGCCAAAAGCTTATTTTGTGACTGTCCTTTTATTTGTATTTATCTGTGACTCAGTATCTCTGCTATATGGTGAGTAGCAACTATCCTTTTCATAATATTGTTACATTCCATCCTGGATTGTCAGCTACTAGAATATTTTAATACATGTGGTATTTCCAGTTATGAAGTATAAATTTTACAATTACTGTGAGTTAACAATGTCTTCATCAAAATGAATTCTGAAAATTTTTGCGAACAAATGAATGACTTTTTACTACATTACATCAGAGAGTAGAAGTTGCTAAACATAAGAGAGAAAATAATTATTACCATAACAGCCTTACATTTCCACAAGGTAACAATGTCAGTTTTCTTATAGTGATTAAATTAACGCACAAAGCATTTATGAACTTCTCTGTTCATTTTCTTTTGAATTGGAAAATAGGGTCAAAATTTCCCACATAAATAAGCTACAACACAATATGTGTAGAAAAGTCATGAAGAAATTATAGGAGTTTCTTTTGTGTAGTCAAAACAATTTTGTATCCTCATTTTCTTTGTTATTCACTTGAAGATTTTCAAAATAAAAGAGTGATATGTTGGTGGTAACCATTTTTCATCATTTGTTTTTTCTGTACTAGATGTGGTCCATTACATTTTTTTGCTAACTCTGGGGTGGCACTACCGCCCCTCTACCTTTTTAATGAAATATTTGAGAAATCTGCACTCACTTGTTCATTTGATGTTTGACAATCACTGTCATGAGGCAGACATGTTTGAAATTAATGTATTGGCCATCTTCACAGTTTCTGTTTGTTGCATTTAGATTCATTTTCAATTGTTATGATATGAAGCCAAACAGTGACATAACAACCTTAAAGGGATTTATGGATATATAATAGATTAAATTTATATACTACCAACATTAAATTATTCTACAAAATTTTAAACAAATTTTGTGTGTAAAACTTTGAGGTTAGACCACTGCTAATATAATGCCAAGTCACACTTAAGGTATCTTCAACATCAAATCTATTCTCTGGTGCATAATGATGATTTGCATCACTGTCATCAATAAACAAATCATCGTCTTCATTAACCTTTTCGTCAAGCATCCATCTCTTTATTCACTACAAGATTTTGATGTCAGTACCATACTGATACTGTGGCATGACAACTGTTTTCCAGCAGTTGCAATAGAACTACTTATTACAAACATACAGTTTAGATGAAACCAATACTGACAGTATGGTTAGACTAACTCTTACCACCTTGAGGGTTGGCACCTCCTTCTGCCGACCCTATTAATTTGGTGTTATGTATCACGTAAGCCATTATGCTTTCTTCACATCTGAATATATTTTTCTCTCTTATTAATCTGCACACAACTTCAACTACATTTCCTTTTGGCAGTGAAATGTCTTTCGTTACATAACTTCTCTCACAGCTGCTCAAAAAACACCATATCTTATGGACTTAAGAGACATCTTTTTCTTTGAAAAACTGCTTCCAAAACTCAGGTGTGTTTTATGATCAAAATAAAAATAAAAATGTGCAGTGGTCGACTTAAAAATCCCACCAGTCTTAAAAATGCCATATATTCGATGCCACAGGAAACCTATCTCAACCTGGCAACTTTGGATTCAACAGACAGCAGCAGTGCTCCAATGCAACAAACATGAGTTGTGGAGATTCACAAGCTTGCTAACACTGCCTCCCTCCCACTGCACTACCACAATGGAACAAATGGATGAAACTCAACAGCAATTCATGCCGAAGGGAGCTTTAAGATGGTCTACAATCAAACAACTCTGTCAGTAAATAAAACAGTCATGGTCTAGAGTAAGAGAAGACATTATTGATAAATATTTCAAGAAGCGTGTCATAAGTAACGGTCTCGCTGTCAATGGAAACCACCTTACATATGGAGAGGAAGATGATGATGATGATGATGATGATGATGATGATGATGATGATGATGGAGGAGGAGAAAGTTCAGATGACTATTTTCAGGGATTTTAAAACTCAGTTCGGTTTTATACAGTAAGAATTTTTTTAAGTCTGGTGTTGCAATCTAATAATAAAGATTTTTTTTAACTGTTTAAAAATTAAGGTGTGTCTTATAGTTCGCAGTGTCTTATAGTCCGTAAAATATAGTACTTTTATTAGTTGGGTCTAACATTCCTTCCTGCTGCCACCAGCAGTAATCACATTGAGTTTTAATTCTCATATGAAGTTAATAGTAAACGTGAAGTTGTCCCAAAATTTCAGGCTTGGTTTTAAAGCTGAGACCCTTGGACACCAGTGAAGTAGCATAGCATGCATTGAATTTTGCTAATCTATTGCAACGCAACAGAAGTGACACATCTTTGAATATATTATTTATGTTAGATTCAAAGTTATGTTACCTGCCCTTCCAATGTACAACTGGAATTAAGTTTTTCAACTTACCTTCAAATATGTCTGTCATTTTGCAGAGCTGCAAAAATGTAGCTCCCTTGCACCATGCATACAGAACATCCATAAGGAATGGTTTAAATTGATCTACATAATTATCTTCATTTACATCTAATTTTGCTTCTGCGCTGACTCTTGCTATCCTCCGTGCCAGATCCTATGGGGGGAAAAAAAGAAGAAAGGAGAGAGAAAGAAGCCGGTTTCACAAAACATTAGTTTTGTAAACAGATGCTAATGGCAACATTGAACCACTTTACAGAACTTAAAAAGGCCATTTCATAAAGCATGTGTATTTCCTCATAATCATGTCTTGCGTGTTGGAGCTATGTATGTCCTAAGGTAGGTATTACAACAAAGTTACTTACATGGATAAAGGAATGTGGCTAGATGACATCAGAAGTGGTTAATGGGCCTCGACAAACACTTTACAGAAGTTCAAACAATGGAAAAAACAGGATGGAGTAAGGACATATTTGCCATTTATTGGAGTCCAGGTTGGCATAACAAAGAGACTACTAAACAAATAATCTTCCGGCCAAAAGGTATTCTTCTGAGTTAGACAAACAACACACACACACATTCAATGCAAAAACAAATCATGCATGCTCACACACACACACACACACACACACACACACACACACACACACACACACACACTACCAAAGTCTCTGGCTGCCTATGCCAGGCTGCAAGCAATAGTGTACGATGGGAGAAGCGATATAGTTGGTGGGGGTAAGGAGGGGGGCTGGGGCATACCATGCAATTTGAAAGCCTTGCCTCTCCTTAAAACTCTCTGTGATAAATGTGCTCAAATCTTGGATTAGGAAAGACAACTGATTTCAAAGCTCAGTCATTACTAAAGTGACAGTTCCCATACATCCAATGCTTCTGACTCTAAAAAAGAGCTGGACACACTAACATGGAGACATTTTAATGCCTATACCCCTGAGGCAAACCGAGCAAGGCGGCACAGTGTTTAGCACACTGGACTCACATTCAGGACAACGATGGTACAAATACCCGTCCAAGACCTTAAGATTTAGGCTTTCCATAATTTCCCTAAGGGCACTTTCACTTGACAGCACACATCTCTCACATGCCTTTGGTAGTAGGAACTGATGAATTCCCAAGGTATCAGTGCCGTCCTTTACAGCAGATACTGCTACGCCATTGACTGCCATATCACATTTGCTTTCAAGACCTGATCCACATCTCATCAAAGTTATACCCAAATACAGCAGGAGGCCTTCACTATCATTTGTGCAGTTCAGAAAGTTTAATTTTTTTGCTGCTCATCATCCATTACTCACTACCTTTGGTTCTATCCATCACTTTCCGCATTTGACTACCCAATCACTTCCAGGGCTGGGCACTATACTTGTAAAACTTCCATTATTCTATCCACTATCGTGCAGCAAGATTACACACAAACATGCCCCGATTCCCTATGGGAACTGACCCAGACTTAAGCCATAATGAACTGGTGTGTTTCCAGCTTGATTCAGATCTGAATTCAACCAATTCAACCTTTCCTTGGTCACCACAGACAACAACCCGATATTAAGCCACCTCGCTCACTTTGTACAACAAAAGTTGCTGCAAATACCTCCTGGATCCAAATTTCATCCCTAGTAGCCATGATGGCATCAATAACACTTAAACCAAGGGGTTCTGTTGTGGATCTCAGATGAAGACCATTGCTGCATCCTGATTCCTCCCCTCCTTCAGCCGCAAGTGCTTTGCTTCCTGCACAGCATCCACTGAGGCATTTCCGCAATGAAAACTGTGACCCAACAATACATATTTTAGCCAAATTTTGACTCAGAGAGTGCTGACCTGGTCCATGAATGTTCCACTTCTCAGGCTCATCATGCTGCACCTTCCAATGATGCTCTCCCTTCGCAGACACTACGAACCTGTGGGAGCATCTTCACTTAAATTTTGCCATTTTTGGGCTCCATGCGACTTATTGTGATTAATAGCATATCTCACTTCCCTTTAGTGTTTCACATGTATCAGGTCACCACTGCTGCAATTATTGCAGCATTGGAAAAAATCTTTGCTCTTGAAAGCACACAACCCACCTTGGTTTCTAATTAAGGAACAGCATTTACCTCCCATGACCAAGAATTGTTTTAGCATCCAAAATGAGATTCAACCTTAGCACTGTGCCTTTTTGCTATGTCTCACACAGCCATATGGACACTTTATCAAACCTTCCAAAACCCAGCTCTGCGAGGCAATGATGTCTAACACTGCTGCTAATGCCCTCTGTAGTTTTCTAACACTTTGATCAAGACACACAGCTCGGTGGAGTGGCTCCATGACAGACCTTGTCACACCCTCTTGGATATATTGCGCAAACTGTCAGCAAATGCTATCACCAAGGCCTCTCCCTTCTGTGTGGACCCATTTCTCCAGGCTTCACCCACCAGAACACACAGCACAATCTCTGTCTGTCACAGGTCTAAGAAGTATACTTTGTTGTCACTGCTTGGGGGATTCAGTGACATCACCCATTGCCGCTATGCAAACTGAACTAGTCACTCAACGTTATTACAAGCCAATAGTGACATTACCCTCCTCTGTCACTTTTATTTCGAGTTTCCAACACAAGATACTCCAATCCCATATTTATATCCAACACAAGATACTCTAATCCCATCCCCACAGTGTAGGCTTTTATGTCATTATTTTATGTCCTTTGTAATCATTTTACTGAAAAAGGTGTTTTCCAACAACAACACAAACCAACCATAGACTATGTGAAATTTTACATTCAAGTTCCATTCACTACAAATTTAATCTACACCACCTGTTATAAATTAGTTATCACAGTCGATTGCTACAGCAGTATCTCAATATTGTACCACCAGACGTTTATAGCAACTAGCTATGCAGCAATCAATTCATTTGAAGAATAAATTATTTTGCTTGTTTTGAGATTTGTCTGCAAAGAAATTATCGATCGGATCTTACCAGAACCATCCACACTCACTGGAAAATTAATTACTGAACTACAAGTGTATGATAGATTGTATTCCTAGAGCATTTTTCCTCTGACAATCCTTCAGAAAATTTACAATGAAATAATTAGAAATCATTAACAGCTGTTTTCTGCCTAACAGCCTGCATAACAAAGAATCGTGGTGTCTAACAAACTGTTCAGAAGTTTCATAGTGGGGATCTGTACACATTTAAAATTTACTTATTATATATATATATATATATATATATATATATATATATATATATATATATATATATATATATATATATATCCCCCTCTCCATTTGTAGCACTGCAATATTTGAAACCAATCAGTTGTGTCACATTTCACTACTGAAACACACTTGTCTGTGTCACAATTCGTGGGTTTTCTACTGGAGGTTTATTTAGCACATCAACTCACTGGGTGCAAATGAAACAGTTATCAAGGAGAGGTTCATCTGGACAGCACAGTAGGTTATCCAACTCTGATACAGAGGGAGTTGGTATGCACTTGTCTTCCTCTGGCCCAAAAATTGACTCACTCGGCTTAATACAGAATCCAAAGCCTACAAAAGCTTGAGATATTTCACAAAGACACAGTACTTACAAAGGTGAAAAGGCAATCATTACAACACAACAACAAGAAGTAAATCTTTCAGTCATCTAACCACATAATATACTGAGAAATATGCAACAAAATGTTATACGAATTATATTGATACCTGCATTTGTCTTAAGGGACCAGCTAACTCTTCTGACCTCTTTGGCATTTCCGAACTCTTCTCATCACACACAAAACAACTCAAAAGTGCAACAGACTGTGGTACTGAAAGGTCATTGAACATGCCATTGAATATCATTTCTGTCATAAGCAGTTCATCCCCACTGAAAATGTAAAACAGATGGTTTAGAATGCGAATGAAATAACGAGAACCAAATGATATTGTGTAAAGACTGAATTTCTAACTAAATAAAAAGAGTTAACAGCAGAAGATGAAAACTTAACTGTCTTAACACAAGTTTTGACAAAGGATGTATTGCCTCTGACTGGAAATAGTAAATTCCAGAGAAGATTTGCGAGCCACTGCTAGACAGGTTTCAGTTGTTCATTATAACTTTTTTGAAAATCCTATAATAGTGATACTACGAGGGGTATTCAATAAGTAATGCAAGACTTTTTTACTCAGCAAATTTTCACTAAAAGATGCAGAATTTGTTGTGGGACATCGTGAAGTTCCAATAGATGGAGGCGCTATATGTTCCTTTAAAATGGCATCTGTAATGGAGGTGCATTCCAAGCAGAGGACTGTCATTGAGTTTCTTTTGGCAGAAAACCAGAGCATATTCATAGGCGCTTGCAGAATGTCTATGGAGATCTGCCAGTGGACAAAAGTATGGAAAGTCGTTGGGCAAGGTGTCTGTCATCAACGCAACATCGCACAAACCTGTCAGATTTCTTGCCTGCAGGCCGGCCACATACAGTTGTAACTCCTGCAATGCTGGAACGTGTAGCCACACTAATTCAAAGTGATAGGCAGATCGCAATCAAACACCTCAGTCCACAGCTGGGCATTCCTGTTGGCATTGCAGACACACTCATCCGCCAGTTCGATTACTCAAAGTGTGTGCCCACTGGGTTCCTCGTCGCCTAACAGAAGACCATAAAGAGCAACAAAGGACCATCTGTGCAGAATTGCTTGCACATTACAGGGCTGATCACAGGTGATGAAACATGGGTTCATCACTTTTAACTGGTAACAAAACGGCAATCCATGGAGTCCACCACAGAACATCTCCTACAAAGAAAAAGTTCAAGGCTGCACCCTCAGCCAGTAAAGTCATGCCAATGGTCTTCTGGGACTCTTAAAGAGTTTGATGTCCTCCATCTTGGTTTAACAAGTGTGCTGTGATATCCTCAGGAAATAGCAGAAATGACTTCACACCTTAGAGCAGCTCACAAAACTTCACTGGACTGCTCTTCTTTATCCTCCCCACAGCCCAATCTTGTGCCTTCTGACTTAAGTCTGTTTGGCCCAATGATGGGGATTTGAATCCTCCAGTTTCAAAATTCGAATCCTGTGTCTCACCACTGTGTCATCACTCAGTAAAGGAATACCGCAGACTAGGTTCACCGAGAGCAATACGTACTTCACAAGTGCTTAAAATCAAGGCTGCTGACCTACATACAAATGTGGTAAGGTGATGATCAGTGACATCCCGTGCACTGAAAGCATCTCTATGTACCCCATGTTAATGGGTAATGTGAGACTGTTGTCATAGGTGAACTGTAGTGTCACAGTTTATAAACATAGTGATGAAATGGGTACTGGTGAAACCTTTTCAGCAATGAAAGGCTTTTTAGTCCCATATAACTTTTAACCTCATAACGGCATGTCATACATCTCAAGTTTGAGATAGTATGTCCATGCAGGTTTTAAACTAACCATGATTTGGTAAGATTACTGGAAGGACTGGACAAAAATGTAGACAGCATTTCATTCTGTAGTAACAGCTTTGGCATGAAGTTCATCTACTCTCCATTAAACGTTCAACAAATGTATTGAACAGCATATTCACTAGTCATTGTCCTTCTGATGCATTTGGATTTAAACTGACTTTACAAAAATAGGTGTCTATGCTTTAAGAAATTACTTGCAAGATGAGGTATTGTCTGTCTGACACACAATCTTTTGATGAGAGAACTGGAACTCCCTACTTCACTCTTAAATGATCCAAGCAATAAGTTATTAAAAAGACTTGACTAGGTGTGCAAATGATAGTGATTTGTATCAAAAGAAAATTAATTTCAGAAAACTGTAAAATTACAATGACACTATGGTTGAGCAATACTTGCCTTCAACAGGTGATATTCCAAGTATTGTTGACAGATACATTTAAAAGTGGAAAAAAAGGTTTATTTTATCTTTATTTTCTTCCCCTCTCTTTTTGGTTTCTGTCTTTTCCAATTTCCTCCTAGTTCTTTACTGAACCTTCATTCCACCTCTTCTTTCCCCTTATTTTAATCAATCCTTACTTCTCTCTCTACCTCATCACCTCTGGACTAATGTTGGAAAAATGCTTACGTATGTACTATGTCTGACCTATTTTCTCCAACGCATCCCTCTTCGCCTTCATCTTTCCTTGCCCTCACAGCATATGGGGTCTCTCTCAAACCTGTGGCTGGACTAAACTGCTGCTCCTTTTCAACTTCCCTCAACTTATCAGTCTCCTTTCTCATAAGTTTTATCTGCAGTACATGGAATTTCATTTACTGATGGAATGTACTGATTAATCATTTTGTCTCCTAGTAATAGGCATCTGTGTTTGAAATTACTGCCTATTACTAGGAGACAAAATGATTAATCAGTACATTCCATCAGTAAATGAAATTCCATGTACTGCAGATAAAACTTAGGAGAAGAAGACTGGCAAGTTGAGGGAAGTTGAAAAGGAGGAGCAGTTTAGTGCAGCCACAGGTTTGAGAGAGACCCCATATGCTGTGAGGGCAAGGGAAGATGAAGGTGAAGAGGGATGCATTGGAGAAAAGAGGTCAGACATAGTACATACGTAAGCATTTTTCCAACATTAGTCCAGAGGTGATGGGGTAGAAATTTCAAACACAGATGCAGAATTTTAGTGTATTACACATCCATGTAAATGCCATTACTAGAATGTTACAATACATAACAAAATACTCCCTTTATCAGAAAAGTTCCAGGACAGTTTTCTTAGTTCTGGGTTAGCCATACTAAATAAGAACAAATGTTCTTTTATGTTACCTGGTATGTGTGCATCCTTGAAATGACACTGGCCATGTTTCTGCGCAAACTCACTAGGTGAGAGGGCAGTGCTTAAAAACACACTGTTTGGGTTCTTGCTGCATTAGTTATGGTGACACAACGGATGCTGACTGCAAGCAAAGAGCAAATATTAACTTCTGCGTAAAGCTCGGGAAAGCCCCTAGTGAAATATGGATAATGGTTAAGCAAATATTTGGAGGTGAAGTACTTTCAGGAATTCGTGCTTTCGAGTGACACAAAAGTTTTCGTGAAGGCAGAGATTCAGTGTAAGACAATCCCAGACCTAGTCGCCCATCTACAGCACATACCAGTGCAAATTTAGAGCTTATAAGGCAGTTATTGCAAGAAGACAGTCATGTAACTGTAAGTGCACTATCAGAAGAACTAAATTTGAATCGAGATGTGTGTAATAATATTTTACGTAAAGATTTAGAGAAATGGAAACTTAATGCAAAACTTGTCCCTCACATACTAACAGATGAACAGAACGAGGAAAGACAAAGAATTTCTGCTGAGCTACTGGATAGAGCCAGACTGATCCAGCATTTCTGTCAAAGGTTATTGCTGGTGTGAAAGTTGGTTCTACCAGTATGACCCTCACACAAAGTGTCAAAATGGTGAATGGTGGAGTCCTGGATCACCAGTCTCAAAAAAAGTCAAATGACACCTTTCGAGAACAAGCTCACTTTGATTGGCTCACCATGAGTATGTTCCTCCAGGTCAGTGAACCAAACTAATTACATCTAAGTCTTGAAATGTTTGCAAATACACTATTCGACATCGCCACTCTGATTTGTGGCACTCTCAGGGCTAGTTCTTACTGCATGGCAATGCTAGACTCCACACTGCTTTAACTGTTATTGAGTATCTGGTCAGATATTCTGTCTGTTATTACCATCCAACATCTGCCATATACGCCCGAGCTCTCACCCTGTGATTTTTTCTTGTTTCCGTGAGTGAAAAGGTGACAGATAGAAATGCTTTAAACATTTAGCAGACATCCAACGGGCGTGATAAATGAGTTTCCCTGCATCACAGTTGACAATTTCTGTTTGCTTCCAAAACCTCCGGAAATGCTGGCAACACCCTTTCCTGGATCTTTTCCGATAAAGGGAATAATCTCCCATCTTGTCATCTGACAGAGAACTTTATGTGGCTTTGTATGGAGAGACTGCATATCAAACAAAATTGCCAACACCACTCCCAATCTATTGTTCTGGTATAGACTTCTTAGGAATTCTTACCTGCTCAGTTCACATGCAACTCTTCCCTTCATTTCAATTACATCAGTAGCTGTACAATAGCCTAACCTTCTTAAAACTCTTTTCCTACACTTAAGTTCATCCATCTGCAGTAATGATTTTGCTTGCTTCAATTCTTGTTTAACAGCCTTCAGCTCCTCAGCGACCTGGGAATACAAATTATTTTTACATACAAAGCAATTTCAATTTGTGCAAGACACAATATTAGCTTTCTCTTTTAAGGCAGTTAATTATTTTCCTGATTTCATCATTGCATATACTGCACTGCTTTTTCTTTAGAACTGACTGTATTGAATCTCTCAGTCATATTTAGAAAATGATTATTAAAGGGGTTTGCTGTATGCTTGGTGACATGGACAATTTAGTCATTATCTTTAATCGCCGATACGCTTTTCCTCTCTAACTATTCTCCACACTGATTAGATTTTATTTTTAGAATTACAAACATTTTTCATGACTTGAAAGCTTTTAGATTTTTTTTATTCCTCTTCTCACTCAAACAATACCTATAAAATGAAAAAAGTTGTACATCTGCGTTTATCCTGATCTTTTTATAATATTATTAAATAAACAATACCGCATGAATGACTTATGAGATTCTGTAGACTTGCATATCTGACTCAGCGCACTTGTTGTTACCGCACATGTGTCAAATTTTCAATTCTTTATAGTGAAAATTAAACTGTATTAACTACCATAAGAGGTCCAAATTTGGTAGTACTAATATAAAGGACATGGGAAGAGAAATAATGCAGAATCAATTCAATTGAGACAATTTTAATGTGCTGCTATGGTACACCATAGAATTACATGCCGGTACTATTATTGCTACAAAATGGGCTGAATATGGTGCTCATCAGTGTCCAGAAGAGCCCGAAAGTGCAGGATTGCATTCTGCACAGCACAACAAAGCATGTCAGTAGGTATACTGCCTACCTCTCTTGATAAGATACGCTTCAGAGCAGCACGTGTGAATGTTCCCCTTACAAACCCTGTCCTTCAGGTAGCCCCACAAGCAGAGAAATCACAGGGTGTACGACTTAGGTGATCATCCAGCCAAGCATTTGGGAACGACTGATTGATAATTTGATTGTTTCCAAATGTGTTTTGGAGAAGCACGTGAACTTCACATGTAATGTGCGGTTGAGTTAAAAGCGTCTCTCTCCTGTAGGGCAGGTATGACATGCTGGCGAAGAATACCGCAGTAAGGCAGACCAGTCACACTGCAAGTCTTTGGTCCTTAAGTGCCAACCTGTTCAAAAAAGAATGGGGCCAATGATGGACATAGCCATGAAACCACACCATACAGTGACACATTCACCATACAGAGAAACTCTATGCATAGTGACTGGAGGTGGAGATTCCCACATTCGCCAATTCTGTGCGGTCACCTAGCCTGTCAGAGAGAAATGAGCTTCATCTGTCCATAGGATGGTCCAGAGCTAGCCCTCATCAATATTCAATCCTTGTGAAAAAGCAGAGAAGGAAGTCAACATGTCGTCGTGCATCCTGTGGTGCAAGCTGCTGTACAATATGGATCTTGTATGGATACCATTTGAGAATGGTTCGATGACACAGCACAAGCAATGCCTGATGATCAGGAATTTCACACAGCATTGTCTGCTATAGTAACAGGGATTTCATCAACAACCTGCAGTGCAACCGGGCATCAGCCTCGATTTCATCAACAACCTGCGGTGCAACCGGGCATCAGCCTCTTCCCAGAGCAACGCCCAGTTCTCCAGTTGATTCATAATTCTTCATCATGCTTCGCACAGCAGGTGGAGAAACAGAATCCTTCTGTAATCCTTTCAGCCGGTGATATTCTCAAAGTACAGCTGCAGCATTACTGTTGTGATAAAAGAGCTTCACCAATAATGCCCTGCTCCTTTTGTCCAAGCTCACGTTGACACGTCAACAAGTGCACTGATCTGGTCAGGTGTGTAAGACTATGAATCACAATGACCGATCACGCCACCCAGTGGCCACGGTTGGAACTGGTCAGTGGCACTGTGATGCATAGAAATCATGCATCTCATACTCTGGACATTAATGTCACCAAGTTTGGTACTAGTACGGTAATTAGTTTCCATGTAATAATGTGTTAGACAGGTAAAATTTAATTATAACCACCCAGTAATGTGTGAAAGGAGAGTGCAGAATAGTGAACGAACTTCATTATGCTAAGCTTGCTTAAAATGTTAGAAATAAAAATTATGACATAGAAAACCAGATCATATTTAGCCGTATATATATGTAAAATTAACAAAATGTCAACAAATAGTAAGTTACAACCAAGAAAAGATTACTGTAGTAAAATCAAATACATACACTGTGAGATAATTTAAATAATAAGACCAGAGGGATTCCTTTTTTCATTTTAGAAAGAGGGGCGTGGAGAGAGTTGGAGGTAGGGGGGTGCAGGGGGAGAAAAGAAAATGTCTACATTAGAAAAAAACACAACATATCTGAGAAACTGTGAGCATCAAAACTTCAAGAAGTACACTAACATCAGAACAGAGAAGAAACAGAGTACTACCAGCATTAACAGATGAAGATAATGACATACCCAACAACCACATGGAAGATCAAGCCACTTCCGCAACATTAATGAAATTGGGGCTCTAAAACCATCAACAAAATTTCTATTTTTTTAATTGCACTCTTTCATTCAGAATGGATCTATCTTTGTGAGAAAACTGTTAAAAATTTCTCATTCTTATAACAGGTCAAGCCTTATGGAGGTGAAATTTTACAGATGCCTTTCGACTATATTTTAACATACCTCTGCTACAACATGTAACCTACTAAGTTCAAATAATTTTTGTATTTGTAATGAATTATTACAACAAGTTTAGGTTATGACTATTTTCCACCTGAAAAGCAGCTTTTATAAACATCGAAACTACGGTCAAGAGGTTTAAATAAACTTTCCACTTTGCAGTTGATTGGCTGATTATTATTATTATTATTATTATTATTATTACTATTCACAGAGATTTCATCCTACAGGTGCTGCTCCAGGCACGTACAATATTTTAAAATCTTAATTTTTTAATAGGTGATAGTTAAAACTTTCTGACTATCCACTGTAAAGCATTTTAACTACCCTATTTTATACAATCAAGCCAAGACATACCGTATTTACTCGAATCTAAGCCGCACCTGAAAAATGATACTCTAAATCAAGGAAAAAAAAAATTTCCTGAATCTAAGCCGCACCTGAAATTTGACACTCGAAATTCAAGGAGAGAGAAAAGTCTTAGGCCGCACCTCCAAATCTAAACTAAGTTGGTCTATTGCAATATGAGACATAATTTAGGTCGAATGAATGACGATACAGCTACAGTAGTTTGGTTCAAGTCGTAAGCTTAGCAGTTAAGATTTACCAGATAGCCATAGCTATGCGTCAGGCGCTCCGTCCGTATTTATATGGATACCCTTCCTTTTTCACGTGCTTCATCTGGTTTGAATCGGTAGCTTATTTTTCTTTGATCTGATAATTGCTGTTCTCTTTGTTATAGGTGTTTATGTCACTCTAAGCTGAAAATGCATTATTGTACTGTGTCATGCATTGTTTGTCACATTCTGATAATGAGTGTTTTTGACCTTTTGCCGCTCACGGCATGGCTTGCTTTTGTGCGCGCTACTGCCGCTTACAATAAAAAGAAGAGGAATTGTCTCATTAGCGAAACAATGACAAGAGACTGCTATTTGTTGTTACTTACACTACTGCTTTCTTTGATAATGATCAACAAGAACCAAATAATATACCGTGTATGATAGATGTTCCGAATGAGAGTTTAGCTAAAATTTTTCTCCGTTTGAAAATCTTTGCCGATGCCTCTTTTGTACATTACATTCTGCACAGAAATTAGAGTCATCTTAGATTTAAAAATGTAGTCAATTGCCGTGCTTCATTTCAGATTGTATCACTATTAGGCACAAGAATAATACGAATATAAACATGACATGATATGTATATTCTTCAGTACTTTCTGTTGTCTCACACTAGTTTCATAGGTTATAAGGCAGACAGGATTTTAATGAGATAGCAGCAAACATGAAAGAATACATGGCAAAATGTTTATATTCTTATTATTCTTATGATGAAGAGAATACTGCATGTGATTCACAATTCATAAAAGTTCCTATTAGCAACCATCTTTTCTCACAGGTAGGAGAAAATTTGGGACGTAGAGTTGGCCATATTGACAAACATCCCAAACAATCTTGCCAGTCAGATTTTCGTAGTAAATTGAAATGAACAATATGGAATTTGTATTTACTTCGTTGGATAATGTATGAAAATGCAGTGGTCGAAACTCGGGACGGAGAAAAAAGCTCGTCTTCCACTTTTTTTTTTAATTTATTTACTGACGCAGAGGTTTTGGCGCCAGTATTTACCTTTGAGCCTGCAAAGCATGTCTGTGTAGCGCTACATACATTCGGCGGCAGAAGTTAGTTGTGGCGGCACCTACCAATAATTTTCAGAACTTGCGCTTACTTTGCACTAGATTCTAAGCAACAGGTGGTTTTTTGGATTACAAAAACAGTAAAAAAAGTGTGGCTTAGATTCGAGTAAATACGGTATACAGAATGTAAATAAGCACAATAGATAGAGACTACTTGTGTTTGTCAGGGTATAGTACCACATACTAGTGTGTGTTTCTTCCTACATCTGTTTCAATGATATCCAGATAGAGTGTGTGTGGGGGCGCACGCGCGCACACACACAGGTGGGGGGTTAGAATAAGTAGTAAGATAAGCAGCAGAAGCAAATTTCATCTGGATACCTCTCTTTTCAAAGTAATCAATGGTCAGTTGCCTACAACAGGGAATGACACTTTGACAAGACAACAATTCTGAATTATACATATCTCATAAATATTATTACCTGGTACTTCTTCTCATACATAGCATACAGTTCATCTAAATCTGGATCTTCATGCAGTGGGTGAGCATACAGCCTTTCCTCAAACGCTGTAATCTTTTTAACAACATCTTCAAAGATGTTATCCTTTATGTGCATGTCTGTAATTGGATTCAAAAGTGGTATGCCTTTTGGAAACCGTCTCTTCACTTCCTATGAGGAAAGTTACATAAGATAAATTATTCATTCTGAAAGATGAGAATGAAAAAAATAAACAATTTAAAATAAGAACTTGCTCTTCATCACTTTTAATTATTTGATTGGAACTATATTCCTTATATTGAACTGTAATTTATCATAAAATGGATGCTTTACATAAAAAACCTTTCAAGTGGAATTAAAACACTAACATAAAATATGTACCTGGATTGTTTTCAGAACAGATTTCCTATTATCTGGGGGTCGTAAATCTTTTGGATAATACAAACGGAGAGAACTTATTTTTGATATCAATGTGTGCAGAACTGGAACAACTTCAACCTCTCCAGCCTCTCCTTCTGGGCACGGCTTGGGCTGGCCCGAGGCTGCTCCACCAGTCCCTTCAGCTACATGAAGCAAAACATCCACAACTATGGTGGGTGCATTCATAGGATTGCCCTTCTTCTTTCCTGGAGTAGCCTCACCTTCCTTCTTGAAATTAATAATAATACCCCATTCAAATTCTTCATCTTCGTTTTTTACCTAAAATTGAAACACTGTGATCAGATGACATTTTATTTTGTAAGAGTATAAAGTATTTGTATCCATTCTCAGGAACATCAATAGTTTACTACTACAAAACGTAAGATCATCTGATTTACTAACAAAATTTGCAAAATATGATCAACATCCTGAAGTCAAAGAGAAAACGAAAAACATAATAATCTTGAGATGATTTTTGTTTATGAAAGCTCATACGTTATCCATGAGCTCACCATCTCCAGCATTGTCGACAGGGCCGACTGCGCCCCTTTGGTACAGAGCTGAGAGGAGGGTCTGAATCAGAGGCTCAGACAGTTCTGTGACCGTGTAGGCTGCAGATTCCTCAACTTGTGCCATAGGGTGGTTGGGTTTCGGATTCTGCTAAATAGGTCAGGTGTCCACTACACACAAGAGGCGGCTACACTGGTAGCAGGGGCCATGTGGTGTGGAATGGACAGTTTTTTAAAGTTAGACAGTCTTGGGAAAGATCAAAAAGAGCTCCAGTATCAAAGGGTACAGGGAAAAGAACCGACGAGAATCGACCAAGCAATAGTCTTTATTTTAGTTGTAAATTATTGTAGCTGTGTTGGAAAAGTACCAGAGCTTCAAGTGCCGATAGAAAGCACTGAAGCTGAAATCGTTATAGGAACAGAAAGCTGGCGGAAGCCGGAAATACGAGGGTCGGTCAAAAAGTAATGCCTCCCATTTTTTTTCTACTTAAAAAAATTAAGTTAAGTGAAAAATTTGAATTTGGCGCCATTCCTCAAACCTTCTTCTGCAATCCACTGCAGTAGTAACTTTCTGTGTCAACAGGTGGCAGCACAGCAGAAGTTTGTAAGATGGCCGACATCGATGTTCGTTTGAGACAGCGTTGTGTGATTGAATTCTTGAATGCAGAAGGTGAAACGCCCATACGCATTCATGAAAGACTGAAGAAGGTGTATGGTGTTGTGACAGTGGATGTCATCACTGTTAGACGATGGGTTCGTCGTTGTAAGGAAGCTGAAGGGCAAACACCGTTGACTGACGAAAAGCAGAGCGGCAGGCCGGTGAGTGCAGTGACTCCACACAACATTCAGTAAGTTGATGACATCATTCGTGGTGACCGTCGGGTGACTGCAGATGAAGTGTGTCGCATTATTTCTCTTAGTAAAGGCAGTGTGATCACGATTATTAAACAATTGGGGTACTCAAAAGTTTGTGCACGGTGGGTTCCAAGAATGTTAACCGATCAGAATAAAGAGGCAAGGAAGACAATAGCCTCCCAACACTTGCAGCGCTTCCGTTTGGAGGGAGATGAGTTTCTGAAAAAAATTGTGACCGGGGACGAAACATGGGTGCATCTTTTTGAACCCGAATCAAAGAGGCAGTCAATGGAGTGGCGTCACACAAGCTCGCCGAGGAAGAAAAAATTCAAAACTGTGCGATCGGCAGGGAAAGTTATGGCAACAGTTTTCTGGGATACAGAGGGTGTGATTCTGGTTGATTTTTTGGAGCAGGGATGCACAATAAATTCTGTTCAATACGTCACAACCCTCAAAAAACTTAAAGCACGTCTTCAGCGAGTTCGCCCAACAAAATCAATGGCAGATGTTCTTCTTTTGCATGACAATGCAAGACCACACACTAGTCGTCACACCTCTGACGAGATTGTCAAAATTGGATGGGAAGTTTTGCCTCATCCCCCATGCAGCCCTGACCTGGCACCATCAGACTTCCATCTGTTTGGGCCACTAAAAGAAGCTCATCGTGGGATTCATTTTGAAGATGAGGAGGCCGTCAAAACATCCGTGCGTCAATGGCTTAGGAAGCAGAGCTGTGATTTTTACCGTGCTGGGATACATGCCCTTGTTCAAAGATGGACCAAAACTGTAGAGATGGGCGGAGATTACATTGAAAAATGATAAAATGATCCTCAATGTTGTGGTTTTCAACCTATGTAATTGCATTTAAATTTCCTGACAATTAAACGTAGAAAAAAGAATAGGAGGCATTACTTTTTGACTGACCCTCGTAAATTCTGCCAAAATTTTTACAGAGGCACAAACCTTGTTCAGAAAGGATAGATTAAATAAAGTAGGTGGTGGTGTGCGTGTCTGTTGGTAGTAGTTTATCTTGTAGTGAAGTTGAAATAGATAGTTCCTGCAATTTACTATGGGTAGAGGTTATACTCAACAGCCGTACCAAAATAATAATTAGCTCCAGAAAGAGATTTTCACTGTGCAGCAGAGTGTGCGCTAATATGAAACTTCCTGACAGATTAAAACTGTGTGCCCGACCAAGACTCGAACTCGGGACTTTTGCCTTTCGCGGGCAAGTGCTCTACCATCTGAGCTACTGAAGCACGACTCACGCCCGGTCCTCACAGCTTTACTTCTGCCAGCATCTCGTCTCCTACCTTCCAAACTTTAGAGCACTTGCCCGAGAAAGGCAAAGGTCCCGTGTTCGAGTCTCGGTCGGGCACACAGTTTTAATCTGCCAGGAAGTTTCAATCATTAGCTCCCTCTACGGACCCCCCCCCCCCCCCCCCCCCCCCCAACTCAGATGATATAATAGCTGAACGCTTCAAAGAAAATTTGAATCTCATTACAAATAAGTACCCCACTCATACAGTTATAATTGATAGAGACTTCAATCTACCCTCGATTTGTTGGCGAAAATACACGTTCAAAGCCAGTGGTAGACAGAAAACATCTTCCGAAATCGTACTAAATGCTTTCTCTGAGAATTTCTTTGAACAATTAGTTCATGAGCCACATGAATTGTAAATGGTTACGAAAACACACATGCCATCTTAGCCACAAATGATCATGATCTAATAGAGCACGTCATGAAGGATACAGCGATTAGTGAACACAAGGTCATTGTAGCGATGCTCAAAACCGTATCAACCAAAACCACTAAAAATAAACGCAAAATATATATATTTAAAACAGCAGATAAAAATTCGCTTGATTGTTGCAGAAGCAATGAAAAAAGCATGCCAAATTTAGAAGAATGCAAAATCCTCAATACTGGCTAAGTTTCACGGAAGCTCGAAATTTAGTGCGGATGTCAATGTGAGATGCTTTTAACAGTTTCCACACTGAAACATTGTCTCAAAATACGGTAGAAAACCCAAAGAGATTCTGGTCGTATGTAAACTACACCAATGACAAAAAACAGTCAATACCATCACTGCGTGATAGTGATGGAAATGTTACCGATGATGGTGCCACTAAAGCAGAGTTACTAAATACAGTTTTCCGTAATTCCTTCACAAAAGAAAACGAAGTAAATATTCCAGAATTCGAAACCAGAACAGCTATTAGCATGAGTGATATAAAAGTAGATATCTCAGCTGTTGTTAAACAACTCAAATCACTTAAGAAAGGCAAGTCTTCCGGTCCAGATGGTATACCAATCAGGTTTCTTTCAAAGTATGCAGACACAATAGCGGCTTTCTTAGCAATCCTATACAACTGCTCACTTGACAAAAGGTCTATTCCGGAGGACTGGAAAGTAGCACAGGTCACACTAATATTCAAGAAAGGAAATAGGAGTAATCCATTGAATTACAGACCCATATCACTGACATCAATTTGCAGTAGGATTTTGAAGCATATACTGTACTCTAACATTACAAATCACCATGAAGAAAATGACTTATTGATAAATAACAAACACGAATTCAGAAAATATCGTTCTTGTGCAACACAGCTAGCTCTTTATTTCCATGAAGTAATGAGTTCTGTTGACAAGGGAGCTCAGATTGATCCCATATTCCTAGATTTCCCGAAGGCTTTGATACCACTCCTCACAAACGACTATTAATCAAATTGTGTGCATATATAGTATTGTCTCAGTTGTGTGACTGGATTCGTGATTTCCTCTCAGAGAGGTCAGAGTTCGTAGCGAGAGATGGTAAATCATCGAGTGGAACAGAAGTGATATCTGGCACTCTGCAAGGTAGTGTCATAGGCGCTCTGCTGTTCTTGATTTATTTAAATGATCTAGGTGCTAATCAGAGCAGCCCCCGCAGATTGGTTGCAGATGATGCTGTAACCATCTTTACTCGGATGATGAATTCCAATTACAAAATGATCTAGAGAGAATTTCGGTATGGTGCAAAAAGTGGCAAGTAACACTAGACAAAGGAAAGCACAAGGTCATCCACTTGGGTACTAAAAGAAATCTGATAAATTTTGGGTATCGCACAAATATAAGGGCTGTCAATTCGACTAATTACCTAGGAATTACAATTATGAGAAACTTAAATTGGAAAGACCACATAGATAATATTGTGGGGAAGGTGAAACAAAGACTGCACTTTGTTGGCACAACACTTAGAAGATGCAACAAATCTACTAAAGAGACAGCATACATTGCACTTGTCCATCCTTGGCTGGAATATTGCTGCGCAGTATGGTATCCTTACCAGGTGGGATTGATGGAGGACATCGAAAAAGTGCAAAGAAGTGCAGTCCGTTTCGTGTTATCACGCAATAGGGTTGAGAGTGTCTCTGATATGATACGCGAGTTTGGGGTGGCAGTCACTGAAACAAAGGTGGTTTTCTTGGCGGTGAGATCTACTTACGAAATTTCATTCACCAACTTTCTCTTCCGAATGTGTAAATGTTTTGTTGACACTCACCTACGTACGGAGAAATTATCCTCATAATAAAATAAGATAAATCAAAGCTCAAACGGAAGATTTGGGTGTTCCTTTTTCCCACTCGTCATTCGAGAGTGGAATGGTAGAGTAGTAGTATGAAAATGGTTTGATGAACCCTCTGCCAGACACGTAAGTGTGAATTGCAGAGTAACCATGTAGATGTAGATGTCACTTTCTACCTTTTACAGAACAGCTAATAATATTTCAATGTAGTTTGTAATCTGCAATTCTTTTGTTGGTGGTTACAGACTCCACGTCACAAAAACTCTAGGAACTATACTTGAAACTTACAGGGTACCTTGTTGTTGCTGTTGTTGTTGTTGCCTTCAGACCAGAGACTGATTTCATGCATGTCTCCATGCCACTCTATCCTGTGCAAGCTTCTTCATCTCCCAATACCTACTGCAACCTACATCCTCCTCAATCTGTTTAGTGTATTCATCTCTTGGTCTCCCTCTATGATTTTTACCCTCCACGCTGCCCTCCAATACTAAACTGGTGATCCCTCGATGCCTCAGAAAAATGTCCTACCAACCCATCCCTTCTTCTAGTGAAGGTGTGTCACAGATTTCTCTTCTCCCTGATTCTACTCAATACCTCCTCATTACTTATGTGATCTATCCATCTCATCTTCAGCATTCTTCTGTAGCACCACATTTTGAAAGCTTCTATACTCTTCTTGTCCAAACTATTTATCATCCACATTTCACTTCCATACATGGCCACACTCCATACAAATACTTTCAGAAATGACTTCGTGACACTTAAATCTATACTCTATGCTAACAAATTTCTCTTCTTCAGAAACGCTTTCCTTGCCATTGCCAGTCTACATTTTATATCCTCTCGACTTCGACCATGTTGTTGTTGTTGTGGTCTTCAGTCCTGAGACTGGTTTGCTGCAGCTGTCCATGCTACTCTATCCTGTGCAAGCTGCTTCATCTCACAGTACCCACTGCAACCTACATCCTTCTGAATCTGCTTAGTGTATTCATCTCTTAGTCTCCCTCTACGATTATTACCTTCCACGCTGCCCTCCAATACTAAATTGGTGATCCCTTGATGCCTCAGAACATGTCCTATCAACCGATCCCTTCTTCTGATCAAGTTGTGCCACAAACTTCTCTTCTTCCCCATCCTATTCAATACTTCCTTATTAGTTATGTGATCTACCCATCTAATCTTCAGCATTCTTCTGTAGCACGACATTTCGAAAGCTTCTATTCTCTTCTTGTCCAAACTATTTATCGTCCATGTTTCACTTCCATACATGGCTACACTCCATACAAATACTTTCAGAAACGGCTTCCTGACACTTAAATCTCTACTCGATATTAACAAATTTCTCTTCTTCAGAAACGCTTTCCTTGCCATTGCCAGTCTACATTTTATGTCCTCTCTACTTCGACCATCATCAGTTATTTTGCTCCCCAAATAGCAAAACTCATTTACTACTTTTAGCATCTCATTTCCACATCTAATACTCTCAGCATCACCTGATTTAATTCGACTGCATTCCATTATCCTTGTTTTGCTTTTGTTGATGTTTATCTTATATTCTCCTTTCAAGACACTGTCTATTCCATTCAGCTGCTCTTCCAGGTCCTTTGTTGTCTCTGACAGAATTAAAATGTCATCGGCGAACCTCAAAGTTTTTATTTCTTCTCCATGGATTTTAATTCCTACTCTGAATTTTTCTTTTGTTTCCTGAATAACATCAGGGATTGGCTACAACCCTGTCTCACTCCCTTCCCAACCACTGCTTCCCTTTCATGCCCCTCGATTCTTATAGCTGCCATCTGGTTTCCATACAAATTGTAAATAGCCTTCCACTCCCTGTATTTTACCCCTGCCACCTTCAGAATTTGAAAGAGTATTCCAGGCAATGTTGTCAAAAGATTTCTCTAAGTCTACAAATGCTAGATCATCATTTCACAATGTTGCCAACAAAATCCTTTTCCTTGTTTGAATCTCAAAACTTAAAACTACCGGCTGCAATTACAATACAAAATATTGCAGCACATACTAGCATTGATGAACATGGCTTAGGAAAAAAAAAGTTATCTGAAATGGCTTCCCTCCTTAGTTTGGTTAACTGGGGTTGTGCCATATTTACTACTCTTTTCTGCACAGCTCTCTGGCTGCTCAATGTCTCTCCCATTCAGTGAATAGTTATATATTCTCTTAAATCAATTAGGAGTAAAGGAGACCACACACTGAATAGTGATCAACAGACGCACGCACGCACACACACACACACACACACACACACACACACACACACACACACACACACACACACACACACCCTGTCCCTCTCCTTCGTGTGCACATGCACACACATAGGCGTGCGCACGCGCTGGCAGGTGGACTGTGGTGAGGGGTTGTGTCAGGAGGGATTGGGGGGGGTGGGGGGAGGAAGGACTGGTAAGTAGAAGGAGAGAGGTTGGGGAAGGGTAGCTAGCAGCTTGGAGGGAGGCAGGATAAGAATGCGGAAGGGGAAGACAGCAGATGTACGGGTCAGGGATGTGTCACACAGGCACCTTCCAATTCCAACTCTACTACACCAATCCTCACTAAGAACTACTAATCTTTGGAGGGAAAGACATTCCAAGAAACCCATGTCACAACCATGGGCACCAGAATGGAACACACTTATGCCAGTCTGTTTACAAGCCATCCAGAGGAGATGACAAGAGGGGAGACTGTTGGGGAGATGTAACTGGGAGGATTAGGGAGCTAAAGATGTATTGCAAGGATAACTCCTGCCAGCATAGTTCAGAGAAGCTGGTGTTAAAAATCTAGATGGCACAGCTTGCAAAGCTGGCATTGAACTCGATGATAATGATGGTGATTGGTTTGTGGGGCACTCAACTGTGCAGTAATCAGTGCCCGTACACAGTCCCTATTTTTACAGTGTCCAATTGAGCCACTAGCACGAATGATGATGATGATGAAATGGTGAGGACAACACAAACACCCAGTCCCCAGGCAGAGCCAATCCCCAACCCTGCCAGGAATTGAACCCAGGACCCTGTGATCCAAAGGCAGCAATGCTAACCAGTAGACCACGAGCTGCGGACACTGAACTCAAGCATATTGTGCTCGGCAATGTGTTCTCCTACTGGGTAGGCAACTTTGTTCGCAGCCTCAGTTTAGTGGTGTCCATTCAATCTAGTGGACAGCTTTTTGGTGCTCATGCAAACATAAAATGCTGTGCAGAAATTGCCGCAGATTTGGTATGTGAAATGGCTGTTTTCACAAGTGGCTCTGCTCATGCAAACATAAAATGCTGTGCAGAAATTGCCGCAGATTTGGTATGTGAAATGGCTGTTTTCACAAGTGGCTCTGCCGCTGCTTGTTTAGGATAAGACTGTGACAGGTCTGGAGTAAGATGTACTGAGTGGGTGAGTTGATCACATCTTGCATCTGGGTGTTCGATAGGGATATGTCCCCTACATCAAAGAGTTGGGAGAGGGAGTGGAACAGGGCTGGATTGGAATGTTGTGTATGTTGGCTGGGTGCAGAATGTCACTTTGGAAGGAGTGAGAAGAATTGTGGGTGGTACGTCCCTCATATCCAGGCATTATGATAGGTCATCGAGCCTTGGTGAGGGACATGATTCAGCAGCCCAGTTGCACCAGGCTGGAGTGATTTGGGTGATGAAGGAGGGGTTTGTTTACACCTGGTTCTTGGGGGACAGGGGGTGGGGTGGGGGGTGAACAATCTATTTTTTGGTGACTGGGCTTTGGGCAGGAGGGGTATTCCCTATATGTAAAGGCCTTTGTGGTTTTTTCAGCATACTGGGCAAGGGATTTTCATAACTGCAGATTGCTGTCCCTGGGTGGACAGGCTAAATGATAGCAATTGTTTGGTGTGTATGGGATGGCAGCTGTCAAAATGCAGGTATTGTTAATGATCAGAAAGTCCGATATGGACAGATGTGTGGGTGGAGCCATCAGAGAGATGGTCAGCGTCCAAGAAGGTGGCATACTGGGTTGAGGAGGACCAGATGAAGTGGATGGAGAAGGTAGTGTTGAGGTTGTGGAGGAATGAGTGTATGGTATCTTGGCCCTGAGCCCAGGTCATTAAGACATCATCAATGAACCTGACCCAGGAAAGGGCTGCATTTTGACAGCTGTCACTCCCTAGACACCAAAAAATCGCTGCCATTTAGCCTGTCTACCCAGGGACAGCAATATGCCCAGTATGCTGAAGGACCCACAAAGGCGTTCACATATAAGCACTACCCCTCAGCCCAAACCCTACTCACCAAAAATATGTATTATTCGC